>NC_086318.1:227477941-227747941 GCF_036172605.1 Pelobates fuscus
ACACCCCTGTTGGCATGTAAATGAGCCCCGTGTGAAACCCGTGGGTGAGACCTGTGCATAAAAATTCCACCAGGTGTTTAGAGGGGTGAGAGGACAGCATGTGTTCAAATGCAGGAACGTTCACTGGAGACAAATAAGGTTTCTGAAACATTTTATTTGTGCACATGGATTTCGCATGTACCCGAAAACAGCGTGTGAGCACACGTGTAATAAGTGGCAAGCGCTGTAACCACAGGAGCCTTCATTAAAATAGTTGCAAATTTGTGACTTGCCTAGGTACACTACCGGACGACCCAATTTGTCTCTGGTCTGTTTCTCAGCTTTAAAGGGGTGCTGTAGGGACGTGCTGGGAGCGCCGTCCGGGCAGAGAGGGCACAAATAAGCTGAGTGAGCGGGTGACGTACATATGGCACAAGCTGGTGTCCTGAGCCCCGCAAAGTGTCTGAGGAACAATTCATTGTCCAGTTGGCTCCAATCCATCTGGATGCCATACTGGGACAATGTGGCTGACACTTTAGATGAAAAAGACTTGTGATAGTCGTAACAAGTGTAACCACCATATTTGCTACCCAGGTCCACCAGCTTATGCATATATAAGTCCAGTTCCTCTCTCCTATGCGGATGAACTGTGCACAGGATATCCCTAAAGATACCAAAAGACAGGACAAAATCGGGAATGGTCAATTTCTTACTGAGTCTGGGGTCTCTTGCTTTTAGAACAACAGAGATGTCCCCGTAGTCGTAAGAGCGGTTTTCCACTACATCCTGGGAGGCAATGAGCAACAAGACCAAGTTAACGTCCTTGCCCTCCAGGATGTCTTTTTTTAAAATTAGCCGGAACCATGTGGGCAGGGTTAATAACGTGTGCCGCTGCCTTGTTAGGTATAGGATTACTCGCTATTTCTGTGGGTATGACCGGGGCTGCTACAACGAGAGGCACCGGTGGCTCTATGGTGGAGCTGCGTGCTTCCAGCCTTTCCAGTCTGTCGTTGACCTTCCCCATAGAAGAAATTAGGGAGGCAACCATAGCATGGAGAGTCGGGTCCTGGGAGCTACTAGTGCCTTCCCCTGCGTCCGTAATAAGGGTGTTTGTTCTAAGCAACTTGAACAGTTCTGCTTTCCTGGCCGTGGCCTGGAAAGGGATACTGCGTTTGCGCAACTCCGCCGTGATGCGAGGGATAGTCCACGATCTGATGGACGAGGGACTTCCCATGTCGTCCTTACGTGTCGGGTTAAGTGACCTAGCCGGGGTGCTAGGGACTGACATGTCATCACCATCGCCTGGGAGCAGAGACATACTGAAAGTAATAATAGGCATTGTTGGTGGTTTGTTGGGGAATAACCGGTAGCTAGCTAGTGCCAGATGGCGAAAAAATTTAATCTAGGTTTCGTGGCAGGTGAGGCCCTGATAGTGCCAAGTGGCTAGAGAGGCTCTATCTATGAATTGGCGCGAGGGGTATGGTAACCTGCCCAGTGAAACGGGATGTTGCCTCTCCAAGGGTAAGTAGGGAGGAAAAAGGGGGGGGGGGGGTTTGGTAGTGACAGGTGTCGGCCTCTCTATATAATTGCGAGGCGGCTAACTATGATTTGGCCCGAGGGGCGTAAAGTACCTCGAAGTGGAGGATGGGAGTTGGCCTCGCGGACCTCTATGATTAAGGGGCAGGGAATTAACTAACAAGGCCTTGTAGAAAAGAAGAGCGTGTGACCAACATACCTGCAGAAAATTGAGCACCGGTTCTGTGTAAGAGATTCGGGTGTCTCTTGAGTAGGGGGGGGGGGGTTTAGTTTAGGTGGACCGTCCGAGGTTATGCGGATTCCTGGGGGTATGAGAATTTTTAGATCATGTACTCTCATATGGAACTTATATAAAATAGGCGTAGTAAGATTTCTGGGGGGGGGGGGGATTGCAGCAAAATATCGTCCCCCCCCCCAACGTACATAATGTATGGCTTAAGACTTAACGTTACTATTCTACGTGCAGAATAACTCTTAATATATCTTAAAAACCAATAAGTAACCATATATGACGACATGTATCATTTTTTTAACAAGCAAATCATACATTATATTTAAAATGTTTATAGTTTACTTTAACCAGCATCCTATTTATCAATATATGCGTAAAACACAGATGGTTTATAAATATATATATATATATATATATAGATATATATATTTATTACTTCATGTATGTTAATACTAATACCACATATACATATAACAGTTTGTAACCATTATTGCCTATTTATTCATAACAAATGGTGGTGGCTGGCTGAACTAAGGGTCAACCAGCAGCAGGATTTTATAAATATATATATATTACTTCATGTATGTAAATACTAATACCACATATACATATAACAGTTTGTAACCATTATTGCTTATTTATGCATAACAAATGGTGGTGGTTGGCTGAACTAAGGGTCAACCAGCAGCAGTACGAGCCCCCCCCCCCCCTCTGGTTGAGCCTGTTCCCGTCCGGCAGTAAGGAGATTACCCCTCTTCCCCCCCCCTCCCTTTCCCCACACTCAAAACTCCCCCAGCGGCCGGAAAACAGAGACTCCTACGTGGTAGTGGAGTCTCTGTAATGTGTGCCCGTGTGGGAGCTCCTCTTACCGCACCGGACCGGGTAGGAAATGACTAATTCAGCCAGGAAGTCGGGAGCAACGGAGGCCTGCGAGTAACAGGCTGTTCGTCTAGACCAACGAAGGTAAGTGAGGGAGGGGGGAGGAAGGGGGGAGTCCCTTAAGTAGGTCTATAGCCCCTCCCACAAATTCAGGCCCTGCCTTCCAACATATATAAATATTAACTTTAAAATACACTTAGACAGTGTATGTGTATATATATATATATATACACACACACACACACACACACACTATATATATACTTAGATCATATATAAATATATAGATATATATTAGATCATATATATATATATATATATATATATATATATATATATATATATATATATATATATATATATATATATATATAGAGAGAGAGATAATATATATGATCTAAGTATATATTTTATTTTAAATTGTGTTTTAACTTTTTTTTTTACAGGCAGCAGGGGAAGTACCTGTCATTACAGGCACTCCACCTGCTGGCAATGCTATGGACGGCTATGCAATTCATGTGATCGTGAGGTCCTCACAAGGACCTCACGATCACATGGCCCAGGAGCGCCGGAACGGCAGTAGGGGGACTCCCTGGGATGTGTGCGGGTAAGTACATAGGACCGTGGGGACATACTATGCCGCTCGCTGGTGTTTAGAGCCAGGTCCCCTTAAGGACGGCATCGCACGCCCGCCTTCCTTAAGGGGTTAAAGAAAGCATTCTAAAATAAATATGACATGCTTATGAATGTAGACTTCGAACACACCAGATTGATGACCCACATTTCTGGATCCAAAATTGATTCATTTTGTTTTATTGTTAACATTGTGACCTCAGCCTATCAGTCTATATGCTTAATGATAAAAGCATATGGCCCAGGCTATCTCCCATTGTAGCACAGACACAGCAAGCATGAAATATACAGAAACATTAGTGAGTGGGGGGGTTAAAGTGCAGATATGCGCAGGCAGCCTCTGAGTAAAAAGGTCACTCCCTAACCTTAAAAATTGCACAAAAGAGAAAAGGGTGCCACAATCACTACAAGCATGAACATGCAGTATCACTGCTGGTCTGTCTCATTCAGTAACTGAAGCCAAAGTGTTTAAAAAATACTGCTTGGAAGTATAGATGTTTTATTGTTCCTCAATTTCCTCCCTCTATTGATCAGTTGTCACATAATCTGTCATTGGAATCAATATTTAGTGGCTGTCCCCTAACCATAAAGTATCTTGTTTTGAATCAAGAACTAAAATGAACATGTTGTGACTTGCACGATTTGGTCCCCCCAAAGATTCCGACACACAACAGCTCTGAAATTGGAATTTTACCCAATCGACTCAAATTCGACCTAATTTGAGTTCCATCTGAAAGTAGTGTCAAAGTCTAGATTTTTCTACGTATTGTTTTAATCACATAATGTGTTCACTACATTTGCTAAAACATAATTTAAAAACAAAGTATGACTATTAGGACTATTATGAATAAAGATTGAACTTGGTGGACTCTTTTCAATTATGTAATTATGTAAGGGTAAAAACCCATATAGATGTTAAAGACATTTTATTAACTGTTTTAATTTAATTGTGGATTCTATTATACCTTTAAGACAAAACATATTCAAATGCACATGCAATATATAAGATCACAAGCAAATACAGATATTCAAAGAAAATATGGGATCAGCATTATTATGAAAGTTTCAGGAAGCAAACATATCAACCACTGCAGGCATTAGCAACACTTTGAACTTGAAGGAGATATTAAGTTCCTTACAACATGGATACTGGATTTCACTAGTCAATGTGAGATTGACATAGATTTAAAAGGTGAATTATTCAAATTATTTCAAAAATCATTGTACATTCTTACTGAGACAGATGAAAATTGATATAGTCCTGTATGTTTTGTCTATGTCATCATCAGTTACTGTGAAAGAAAATGGCATATCTCACATTTCTCCCCTTAAGGTGTCTATAGTCTCTCAGGCTCCTAACAGCTTGTTAGTATCAAATGCAAAAAAAATTATACTGAGGCAAGAAAAGCAATTTGTGTACAATTATTTTATGGCTTTATCCAAAATGTAGATGATTATTTCAGCTTCAGTAAGTCATATTATCAAACTGAATTGGGTCGATGTTTAAAAATAAAATTTATTCTGCATATCCTCTTAAATTGCTACATTCAAGTTCACTCAACTAAGATATGTCTTTTTAAAAAATAACTTTTATTTAAAAGTGCAAAGAAAACATCTCAGATGAATTCAGTTCAATACGAGTACTTTTACATAATCATGCTATCCACAAAGCTTTACAAAAGTTGAGTGAAATTGTCAGGGATTGGCCCCGCTGTAGAGGCTCCCGCCTCTGTCTCATCACCATCCGCATTGCAACGTGGTCTTGCCCAGCTGCTCGTGACACGGGTGTGCTTCGCAGTGGGCAAGACTGGGGTAATGTTGCAAAGAGAGGTCTCAGTGATCTGCTCTGGAGTTCGACCACCATAAGCCAGGAACTCCTCTGGGTGTGAGGGCATCGGCTCCAGTTGGACAACATACCTAGAGGGAGGTTGAGTAGCCTCCATTGCAGGCTGGCTCTTCGGGGTAACAAGGGAGCTAAGTTGAAGTGAACGGCTTTGTAAGCAGAGCCAAAAGGCTTGACAGACCTTCTCAAATTTAGCCTTGAAGGTCTCCCTCCATGACAGGCCCTCCAGACCAGCTTGGGCTTGTTGAGGTTGTAGCGTGTCCACCATCTAAGGTGACCACGCAGTCCTCGACATGCTGGGCTGTCGTGTTGACCCTGCAGAGGTGTAGGTGCACTCAGTGGGGACCGGGATATCCCCCTCTGGTCCAAGGGGGGTGGGAGGGAACAGGGTTGACCAGGTCTTTGTGACAGGCTTAAGCCCGGAGACGGGAGAACGGCTGCCTCCCCTATCCTACAGACCAGCTTAAGTAGGCCGCAGATTGAGGTACAGTATGCTTCCATCTGGGCACCCAGATTCAGGCTTAGTGTGTAGCAGTATATAGTAAGGGTGATCCCCAAGTGGCCTAGAGTTGTGTCCAGCTGGATTAACCAAAGTATTCTAGTTCAAGTTGGCAGGAGCTAACAGAATACACGTCTGGCCATCTTGGTTGTCAGGCCCTGCCCCTACGTCTTTAAATATTTTATATCAAAATAGAATGCCCCACTCATTTAACAAAAATAGAGCTGCAGGAATGAGATTGTGATCTGCAAGGGGTGCGAATGTGTTCCTTAAAGAGCTTCAATACCATACCAGTACATTCTTCAAAAGGATTATGATGCATGTTCACCTTGAAAACTGAATTTAATCCTTGAGACCAGGTGCTGAGAATGTCTTTTCTGCAGAAAAATATTTTTCTTGAACTTTTACTGTAACATGTTATGTAGAATGTAAACAATGGCTTACAAATATTTTTATGAACATGGCATTTAAAAGAATGTAGCAAGTCTGCTATATTGATTTAGACCATACAGTATTCTGTCACATATTTTTCTTCAAAGAAAGGACTGTTGGCATAATTCACTAAGGTAGAGATGTCCATCCATAATCCTTTCAGTGTTTAAGGTTTTCTAGAATAAAGCTGCAGTTAAGTTATTAACTTTGTGTATATGTCTAAACAATGCAGCACATTTTACCCTTAAATAATAACAATGCATTCACCTACGCTGTATGACCTTGTCTGAGTCACAGACTTTGATAAACATGGAATATTTTCGATGCCAGGGTCACTAACAAGTTCCCCATAGTTGGTTTTAAATTATGTAAACTGCTACCCAGTTTTCTTGTTATTGTCAGACTCTCAGACTGTGAGAAACAAGATTCTCTGGTATGATGAAATGAAGAATAAACTCTTTGGCCTCAATTAAAAGCATAATGTATAGAGGAAACCAGGGACCACTCATCCCCCATGCAATACTATCGCAAATGTGACATGTGGTGGTGGTGGTAGCTACATGCTTTGTGGGTGTTTTTTTAGCAGCAGAGACTGGGGGATTGGTTAGGATTGAGACAACGTTGAAGGGAACAGACTACAGTGGTGTCCTAAATAAAAACCTGTTTCAGAGTAGTCGGGACTTCAGACTAGGCTGAAGGTTTCAACGGGACAATGTCCCTATGCACACAGCCCAGACAATGCAAGAGTAGCTTACGGATTATTCTGTGAATGTCCTTGAGTGGTCCAGCCAGAGTCCTGCCTTCAGCCCAATCAAACAACTCTGCAAAGACCTGAAAATGGCGGTCCCCATCCAACCTGATAGAGCTTCAGAAGATCTGCAGAAATGAATGCAGAAACTACCCAAATCCAGTTATGTAAATCTTGTCACATCACACCCAAAAATACTTGAAACTGTAATTGCTGCAAAGGTGGTTCAACTGAGTTAATAGTCTGAAAACTTACATCAATGTGATATTTCAGTTGGTTTTTTCTGATTAAATTATTTGCAATGGTGTAATTTTTTTGGTTTTTGCTTTGTCGTTATGTGGTATTGAGTGTAGATAGATGTAAAAATAAAAATATAATAATTCCTGTGTGAATGTTGAGAAAGTATCTTAGCTCCTCAGCTGCCATCCTATTCTGTGTGCTTGAAGGGTTAAGTATGGACATGTCTTTGCTCCAAGTAGTTTTACAAGAAACTGGTATTTAAATTCAGTACTCAAAATGGAAATAGGTAAAGGTGGGTTTTCACCCCACGGTGAATGGTCAGAAGTGAATAATGCAGAAGTAGACTGAACTGACCAGAGCAGGATGAGTAGGTTGAGAGACAACTAATAATATGGTACTGTGTTTTTATTTGCATACATCAAGATACTGATCTTTTGTCACTATGCTGTTCCTGGTACGTAAGCTGTGTTGTTTAACTGCATATAAGATATATATGTTTTATATAGAGAAAAGGCAGTCTTCTTGGACACTCTCCTTGTGCACAAGCAATAAAGGAATATCTGCTTATTCAACTCGTGTGAAGAACTTGTATTTTACGTAATCGAGTATTTCACACCTGTAAACAATCATAGCATAATGCTGCAACATTTAAAAATGTGAAAGAAATTAAGATGTCTGAATACTTTCTTCACCCTGACACATAGATGCACATACACAGATGCAGATTGTAACACACAGATGTGTGTGAACACACAGACACACACACTGACACAGAAGCACACTGACATATACACACACACACAGATGCACACAGTGACACACTCATACACACACACAATTTTTTAATATCTCCAGCCACCTTCCTGTTTGCTTACCTTATTTGACCAGGAAAGTGGCTTGGAATCCTGGTCCTGCTGCTGCTCGTGGGAGTGAGGGGTCTGGAGCAGCTCCTGTAGTGCTCCTCTTCCCTCATGCTGTGGCTGCCTCCTCTCCCTCCCGCTTTGTCTCCCTGCATGATGCTGGGAGGAAGTGACAGGATGTCCCAATAGCTTGCATTTAAAAAAAAAACTAAACTGTTTTGACTGTAATATAATAGCAGTCAGTTTCCTTCACTAGTGTGCGTTTCAGGGCCTGCCCAGTGCCACCACTCACTCACTGGTGTCACAATAGCTTGCATTTAAAAAAAAACTAAACTTTTTGGACTGTAATATAATAGCAGTCAGTTTCCTTCACAAGTGTGCGTTTCAGGGCCTGCTAAGGCACAGTGTCACACCCGTGCAACTCATATCTGGTGTAACAGTAGTGTACATTTAAAAAAAAATTTTTTGACTGTATTAGATTGAATAGCAGTTAGTTGTCTGCCAGCGTGTGTGTCAGGCTCACAGCGTATACTGTGCCCACTTGCCCAGTGCCACCACTCACTAGTGTCAAAATAGCTTGCATTTAACAAAAAAAAAACTTTTTGGGCTGTAATATAATAGCAGTCAGTTTCCTTCACAAGTGTGTGTTTCAGGGCCTGCCCAGTGCCACCACTCACTCATATCTGGTGTCCCAATAGCTTGCATTTAAAAAAAACTAAACATTTTGGACTGTAATATAATAGCAGTGTAATGATATTGATGTTACAAAGTTTTGGAGTCCAGTAGCCAGATCAGCAATGTTTTCTGCCAGAGGTAGCCACTCGTTACCCAGGTGGTTGAGCCCCTGAGCCTTGAGTGGCCTTCTGGTCTTAAGCAGAGATGGGAGACTGGAACAGAGAGATGATAATCGTAGTGAGGCAAGCCGAGGTCAGTGGGAAGGAGAAGCAGCAAAGTCAAAACGGTCCAAAATCAGCAACAGGTAGGAGAAACAGGAACAAGCTTGATTAGAGAGTACAGGAACCACAATAATCTGGCAAAGGTACAGAGACAGGAAGTGGCTTTTATAGGACAAGAACCAGACACATGACCAGACACAGCTGAAGAGACTTGTCACTGATACCAATGCTGTAGAGTCAAGGATACCAGATCTCAGGTAAATTTGCATAAGGCAGGCTGGTGTACTGGTAAGGAAGAGGTTTAGCAGCATGTAAACCAGGGTTCTAAACCCAGCAGAGTCAGTTCCTCACAAGCATTCAGTTTCCTTCACTAGTGTGCGTTTCAGGGCCTGCCCAGTGCCACCACTCACTCACTGGTGTCCCAATAGCTTGTGGTAAAAAAAACTAAACTTTTTGGACTGTAATATAATAGCAGTTAGTTTCCTTCACGAGTGTGCGTTTTAGGGCCTGCCAGGTCACAGTGTCACACCAGTGCCACTCATATCTGTTGTCACAGTAGCTTGCATGCATAGTACCACTAATCGAAAAAAAAATGACAGGCAGAGGAAGGCCACCCCGCAGGGGCCGTCGTGGTCGTGGTTCTGTGATTCCCTTTGGCCCTAGAATAATGCCCAGTGTTCAGAGGCCACGTACCTTGAACTTGAAAAGTTCTGAGGACATAGTTGACTGGCTAACACAGGACACCCAATCTTCTACAACTTCCGCTCGGAACCTCGACGCACCATCCTCCTCCAGCTTAGCTTCGGGCACCTCTCAAGTTACCACTCGCCCGCCTGCCGCCACCACCAACACTAGCACCACAGCCGCTTCACTTGGCATGTCAGAGAAGTTATTTACACATCAGTTGGAAGAAATGAGTGATGCGCAACCATTATTGCCAGAGGATGTAGATAACAGGGATATGTCTCAGTCAGGCAGCATTACACACGTACGGTGTGATGATGATGATGTTGCACCCACAGCTGCTTCCTTTGCTGAGTTGTCAGATACAAGTGAAGCGGTTGATGATGACGATGCGTCCGTGGATGTCACGTGGGTGCCCACTAGAAGAGAAGAAGAACAGGGGGAAAGTTCAGATTGGGAGACAGAGAGGAGGAGGAGGAGACGAGTTGGAAGCAGGGGGAGGTCGTCGCAAGGAGCTAGTGGCACAGTCAGACAGCATGCATCGGCACCCGGGGTCAGCCAGACAGCACGCCAATTAACGCATGCTGTTGCCACCACCAGAATGCCGTCATTGCAGAGCTCAGCAGTGTGGCATTTTTTTTGTGTGTCTGCCTCTGACAACAGCGATGCCATTTGCAACCTGTGCCAAAAGAAACTGAGTTGTGAGAAGTCCAACACCCACCTAGGTACAACTGCTTTGCAAAGGCACATGATCGCACATCACAAACGCCTATGGGATCAACACATGAGTACAAGCAGCACACAAACTCAAAGCCGCCATCCTCCTCCTGGTCCAGCATCTTCAGCCACGTTAACCACTGCTGTCCTCCTTGCCCCCTCTCAACCATCCGCCCCTCCGTCTCTCGCCTTGAGCAGTTCCTGCTCATCTGCCCACAGTCAGGTGTCTGTCAAAGACATGTTTGAGTGTAAGAAGCCAATGTCACAAAGTCACCCCCTTGCCCGGCGTCTGACAGCTGGCTTGACTGAACTCTTAGCCCGCCAGCTTTTACCATACAAACTGGTGGAGTCTGAGGCATTCAAAAAATTTGTAGCTATTGGGACACCGCAGTGAAAGGTACCCGGACGAAATTTCTTTGCACAAAAGGCAATCCCCAACCTGTACTCGATTGTGCAAAAGGAAGTAATGGCATGTCTGGCAAACAGTGTTGGGGCAAGGGTCCATCTGACCACTGATACCTGGTCTGCAAAGCATGGTCAGGGCAGGTATATCACCTACACTGCGCATTGGGTAAACCTGCTGACGGCTGCCAAGCATGGAATGCGTGGCTCTGCAGAGGAGTTGGACACCGCCACGACTTGCAGGCAGGCCTGCTGCCACCTCCTCTACTCCTCCTACTCCATCCTCTTCCATAACCTCCTCGGCTGGAGTCTTGCTCCACATCAACGGCACCCCCCTAGCTCCCCAGGTACTGTTCCACATCCCGGATACGGCAGTGTCACGCCGTCTTGGGGTTGACTTGCCTGAAAGCAGAGAGTCACACCGGACCAGCACTCCTGTCCGCCCTGAACGCATAGGTGGATCAGTGGCTGACTCTGCACCAACTGGAGATCGGCAAAGTGGTTTGTGACAACGGAAGAAATTTGTTGGCGGCATTGCATTTGGGCAAGTTGACACATGTGCCATGCATGGCACATGTGTGTAATCTGATCGTACAACGCTTTGTGCATAAGTACGCAGGCTTACAGGATGTCCTTAAGCATGCCAGGAGGGTGTGTGGCCATTTCAGGCGTTCCTACACGACCATGGCGCACTTTTCCGATATCCAGCGGCGAAACAACATGCCAGTGAGGCGCTTGATTTGCGACAGCCCGACATGTTGGAATTCAACACTCCTAATGTACGACCACCTGCTCCAACAAGAAAAAGCTGTTAACGAGTATTTGTATGACCGGGGTGCTAGGACAGCCTCTGTGGAGCTGGGAATTTTTTTGCCACGTTACTGGATGCTCATGCGCAATGCCTGTAGGCTCATGCGTCCTTTTGAGGAGGTGACAAACACCATCAGTGACATCATACCATTTGTTTTATTCCTGGAGTGTGCCCTGCGAAGAGTGCTGGATCAGGCCGTAGATGAGCGTGAAGAGGAAGAGTTGTGGTCACCATCACCACCAGAAACAGCCTTATCAGCAACGCTGGAAGAGGATTGTGAGGAAGAGGATAGGCTAACTTTTTTTTTATTTTTATTAAACTACCATATACAAATTGTTTAAGTGTTACTCATATCAAAATTCAAAGCTTTGTTTTTTTTTTCTACGTTGATTATATACAGCCACTTGCCTACCCAGTCCCAGTAATTTTGCTGTGCTGCACATTATAGAGACATGCAATAAAAAAAAACTAATACAACTGCTAGTAAACTGTAATTGACATTGCCAGCTCTATGCTTTCCTATGGGACTTCCCTATAGAATTTATTTTATGAAACTCAGGATATTTAGCAATATCAGTAATAATCTAAATTATTTTTGAAGATGCATAGAATGAGACAAAATAAAACTACAAAGGCATTAAAAGACATACTTATAGGAATAATCCATGTGTGTGTTTTTTAAATTGGGATTTGCAATACAGGTAGCAAACACATCTTTTCTACATTTTAAGCATGAAAGATTCTCACCACCAGTACAAACGTAACAATAAATCAATCTCATATAAATACTAATAATAGCTTTCCACTGGCCATTCTAGTATGGAAATTCAAGAATATGACATCATGCATAGCTAACAGATTGGTAATGTAGTATCTCACAGACCACCCACACGGTAATATAAATATTTAAATCTTACTGTCTGATATTTTAGACTCTCCTGTGGTAAACTGCATATACATTAATGTGCAATGAGACTCAAGCAGGGAATTGGATAATCTGTTTTTCACATATTTCAGTAACAAATATGAAGATTACTTAAACTGAGGTGAGCGGTAGAAATAATTTATTTCAACTTTGCTCTTGTTTTCTAAAGAAAACACAAGGTCACTCATTGGCATTTGGGAACAATAATTCCCATAAAGCATTGTGGGTACATGAGGAATACTGATTTCATTTAAACTCATGAGCAGTCTTTGAGTCATCAACCTTCTCTGATTACTGAGTTACTACTTTTATTATTACTTCAGCAGATGGTGAGTTTCTAGACCTATATTAAACACAGTGATAATACATAGTCTGCCATTTTCCCATTTACTGAAAATTTATGTGATTGCAAATAAATATCTGCATCCCACAGAACACAGCTCTGCAGGTTCAGTAAATTTTATATGTGAACTTTCTAAAAGGCAAAAGGAACAGTTGAAGGAATGGCAAGTTGCAGGCAGGTTAATACCAATATTTTTTTTAAAAATAACTTCATGACCTCCTTTATAGACATTTAAGTAGTTGTGTTGGCATTTTACAAAATTAAATAGAGTGGAAGCCGATATGGATCAAGAAAGAAATTGTAGGCCTGTGAAGGGGTTAACCCTTGTTGACTAATATAAGCAAAAAAAAAAAGGAAAAAACACACTGTGCTGTATCAAGAGAAAGTCCTAACAAGAAAAATTATCTGAAAACATAAATTTAATAGTAGAGCATATAAAAATGGAGAGACAAATGTTTAATTAGAAAACAATATACTTATAAATAAACCTAAATGTGTGATGAGGGAACGTGAGAAAAAATATAGATTATAAAATTAGTATTAAATCAGTAGACACAAAGTGTCAATATTGACAGACCGTATTATGGAATATATTCACAGTAAAGGTAAGTTTCGTATTGTAGAGCGATCTAAGGTTAGGTAGACACTATGCAACTAAATTATGTTGCAATAAAGTGTAGAGATGCTGGTAACAAAATGAAGAGCAAAAAATCAGGGTATCTGAACTCAAAGGTTCATTAGCAACAGTTACAAAGATCAAAAGGGTAAACCCAGCAGCGGGTGAATATCGCCTAAACAGTTATATCTGAGTGTCAAAATGGCATACACTGTAATATGCCATATACAATAGAATGAAACTTAATAAGGTATCTTTCCAAGGTCTGCCAAGCTCCAAGCTTTTTTTAGAAATGAAAATGCTGGAGATTTTTTTATATATACTCTGTTAGTACTAGTATAAGCCAGTATTTGATTGAAGAATCCATCTAATATATATATATATATATATCCAAGTGTCCATCTGTGCCTTCAAGGGCACCTATCAATAGTAATAGCTAAACTAGCTCCCTAACACAGACCCCCTGCAAAACGCGACCAAACATCACTGTATTGCACGTACTATCGGCGGTATATGCCCGTGTTATGGTACTTTTAAAAAGTAAACCAAAATGTTTAAATGTCTATCTGTTCCTGTCCAAATTAATAAAATTGAATTGCGTATATACGCTGAAGTAATTAAGTCTGACACACAAGGTTCAGGTTAAAATAACTTCGAGAAAGTTTATTGGCAAGTGAAGAAAAAGCGGGCGCGCAGGCCCTTTTAAGAGGCATTTTGCGTCATCCTTGATTATTAGAATATCAGCAAATAAACATCATCAATTGGATTAATTGTTAAGTGTCGGGGTTAGTGTCTTACTTATTGGTTCAAAAAATTAAGAGGTTAGTCCCGTGCCCACCCACCAGAGGTGGGATTGTTCTGGACACGGGTGGGGATAAGGGGGTCTTGAGCGTCATTTTACACGGTCAGTGATATCAGGCCTCATGTCCAGGTGCAAGGTCTCTTATGAATAGAACCAGGGCTCGAGTCCTGCAGGAACGCATGGGAACGGCGTTCCTGCACTTTTTTCACAGCAGGAACGCCGTTCCCCCTGCAGGCACTCAGGGGGCGGCAAAAAATGCCGCCCCCAATGCCCTGTATTCCCCCTGTCATGGGGGGGGGGGCACCTGATTGCTCCTCTCTCCCCCCCGGCGGGCGGCTCTCTCCCGGTCACACACGGCGAGGGAGCTGTGTCCTCTCTGCTCCCACTCGCCGCGTGCCGTTTTCTGATGCAGGGAGCCGGAATATGACGTCATATTCCGGCTCCCTGTATCAGCAGACAACCCACGCGGCGAGAGGGAGCAGAGAGGACACAGCTCCCTCGCCGTGTGTGACCGGGAGAGAGCCGCCCGCCGGGGGGGAGAGAGGAGCAATCAGGTGGCCCCCTTGACAGGTTTCCTAAAAGGTAGGGAGGGTGGGTGGGCAATATTAATTATTTGTATATATGTGTGTCTGTTAGTGTATGTCTGTGTGTGTCTGTTAGTGTATGTCTGTGTGTGTCTGTTAGTGTATGTGTTTATGTCTGTTAGTGTGTGTCTGTTAGTGTATGTGTGTGTCTGTTAGTGTATGTGTTTATGTCTGTGTGTGTCTGTGTTTATGTCTGTTAGTGTATGTGTTTATGTCTGTTAGTGTGTGTGTGTGTCTGTTAGTGTATGTGTTTATGTCTGTGTGTGTGTCTGTTAGTGTATGTGTTTATGTCTGTTAGTGTGTGTGTATGTCTGTTAGTGTATGTGTGTGTCTGTTAGTGTATGTGTTTATGTCTGTGTGTGTATGTCTGTGTGTGTCTGTTAGTGTATGTGTTTATGTCTGTTAGTGTATGTGCGTCTATGTCTGTTAGTATGTATGTGTGTGTATGTCTGTTAGTGTATGTGTGTGTGTGTCTGTTAGTGTATGTGTGTGTGTATGTCTGTTAGTTTATGTCTGTTAGTGTATGTTTGTGTCAGTGTGTGTATGAGTGTACTTACGTCTGTTAGCGTATGTACGTGTGTGTATGAGTGTATGTGCTTCTGTTAGTGTATGCATGTGTATGTTTGCGTGTATGTGCTTCTGTTAGTGTATGCGTGTGTGTGCGTATGAGTGTATGTGCTTCTGTTAGTGTATGCACGTGTGTGCTTCTGTTAGTGTATGTTTGCGTGTATGTGCTTCTCTTAGTGTATGTTTGCGTGTATGTGCTTCTCTTAGTGTATGTTTGTAAGTGTCTGTCAAATCAGTGAGAGTCTGTCATTTAGTGTGTGTGTGTCTGTCAGTGTGTTTGTGTGTGTCTGTCAATGAATTAGTGTGTGTCAGTGAATGTGTGCGTGTCAAATCAGTGACGTCTGTGTGTTTGTCATTGAGTGTGTGTGTTACTGTCAGTGTGTATCTGCCAGTGTGGGTGTCTGTCAGAGAGTGTGCTTAAAGGGACACTATAGGCACCCAGACAACTTCAGCTCATTGAAGTGGTCTGGGTGCAGTGTCCCAGTCCCCTTAAACCTGCAAGTGTAATTATTGCGGTTTCTCAGAAACTGCAATAATTACCTTGAGGGGTAACTCCACCTCTACTGGCTGTCTACCAGACAGCCACTAGAGGGACTTTCGGGTGGTTAGGTGACCAAAAGTCGCCTAACTGATGCTGGACGTCCCCACCCTGTGCATGAGGACATCCAGCATCTGCTAATTACCCATAGGATTTTAACCCCTTCAGTGTTGAGTGGGGGACGGGGGCACTATAGGGAATTATAGTGCCAGGAAAACAGCTTTGTTTTCCTGGCACTATAGTATTTCTTTAAAAGGAGCAGGAAAAGGTGGAGTCTTAAGAGGAAGGGGTGGGTTCTTAATCAGGAAGCGGTGCGCCCTTGCCAGGAAGGGGTGGTAAATTTAGGTTAGGGGGGTGCTCAGGTATAGTCATGCCTATGGCAGCACAAAATTGAAATACACCACTGTGTGAGTGTCTGAGTATGTGTGCGTCTGTGAGTGTATGTGTGTGCACGCGTTTATATATGCATACAAGTGTTTTGGGTTTTTTTTGGGGGGGGGAGGGGCGGGAGTTCCCACACTTTTTCCCCCAGGACTTGACCCCTGAATAGAACATTTCATTACTACTGTGTTCTCGTGGCCTTCAAACTATACTATCTTACAAGTTTAGGGAGTAGTCAGCAACTCCTGTGTCTTTGCAGGAAATACAGTCTTTGTCTACTATACTAATTGGGTTGGGAAATTCAGTCACGTAAGGTAGTTTTAAAATGAACAAGTTAAGTCATGAGGACAAAATGGAGGATTTGAAGGAGTCAGGTTAGGAGGACAAAATGGAGGATTGTCACAATATAAGGTTAAAATGGAGTTAGTACAATAATTCAATACAAGTACAATAAAGATTTTTAGTAATCCCACATCAGTCCCCCCTATGAAATGTTAGATTCTAAGAGATAAAACTTTATTTGTTAGTATCAGAAGACGTGTTAACCCAAAGGCACAGAAACCCCGTGGCCGCTAGCTAGGTGTTAATGCAAAGTGCAAGTCTGTCCCTAGAGCTGATCCTAATAGGCTAACTCATCCGTCAGTATGGCTCTCGAACACTTCACACCCATGGGTGTCCCATGGCAGCTAACCCACCACTTCTCCACACGGGGCCTTTACCATTCACTGACAGATGCTGTCCCTAAGCTAGTCCCTTCCTAGAATTCCTGCACTTTATCAACAAAAGGGATAGTTTGCAGCGGCAGACAGGGTGAGTTGATGTCTTGGAATTCTTGGTCATCAACTTCGAGATGGGTGAAAGTGGGTGCCGCTTGGTCAACAGTCTTCATGAGGGATTTTCTCAGACATGGGAGGATACAACAAAAGAGAAGAGCAAAGATAAAAAGGAAAATTAGTATAGCCATACCAATATGCATTAAAGCCTTTTGCCATCCTGTCATCCAACCAAACCATCTTTCCCAAGGATCTTTTATCCCAGAATTCCTTTTTAACTCTTCAGACAGGTCATTTAATTTCTCTATGGCTAATGTAACTTTACCATTAGGGCCTGTGTTTTCTGGGATATAGGTACAACATGTCATGGTGTCGGGCAAAATTTTACAAACCCCTCCTTTTTCGGCTAAGATCATATCTAGGGCCATTCTATTCTGGAAAGCCATTTGGGATGTGGCCTGCAGCTGTTCGGCCAACCCCTGGAGGGCGTCTCTGGTATAATTAACAAAACGCTGTTGATTATAATAAATGTAATTTATCCAATTTAAATTCTTGTTTGCGGTAACTATGGTAAAAATTGATTCAAATCCTGCAGCAACTTCATCCCTTGCTTTAAACTCATTGGGCACCCCCCTAGGTACTCCAATGGCATCAATATACACATGAGGATCAAAACTTCCTTTCACTGGGGCGTCACGCTTAACCTTAGTGTGTTTGGACCCATGGGTGACGAGGTGTGTGTCAGAGATGATATGTATAGGCATAATGGCTTTAGCCAGAGTACACTCCCCCCACCACTGCTTGTCCATTCTGGATCTTAGCTGTAAATCCCCACACAACCAGTAAATATCCCCTAATGACCTGGTGTGAAACTGCAACAAGTCCATAGAGACATTTCTGTAGGTAGCACAATACCCCTTAGAGAAGTTACCCAAGAATTTACCCATTCCATCGTAATTAGCATAACAAGTGTAATTACCTTTATACACGGTAATACCATCTGGGGGTTTGACATCCTGGGTTAGGAGAGGATACTCTTTTGTCCATGCAATACATATGGACCTGTTAAAATTATAGTGATAGGCAAAAAGGCTTAAAACACATTCTTCTATATCTACTGGTAGGATTAAAGGCACAGTACCCAGGTGAGGCCGGGCACCGCCACACACATAGCATGCGGTCTTATTATGCTTATTAGCATTATATTTCATCCATTCTAACCATAGATTTACATCATTAAAACCTGTTTCAGCGGCCATGGTATCTTCAAAGGTGGGGTTAGCAATGGCCATCATGTCTTGAAAGGTCTGGATATGAGGTTTTAATGGGTTAGGGACCATATGGGTGGCCCCTTGCCACTCAGAAGAGTTGCACATATCTTTGAGGTAGAAATGCCCTAATTTACGGTAGGAACCCTTTTTCCAATACATTCCCATCACATACTGGTCTGCATCCGTGGGGCTTGGATGCTCAATGTTAAGGATTAATTTCATTGGTGTACCCCCCCAGGCTTTCTCAAAGTCATTCTCTGGAGAAGGGATCTACCATGATCGTCTACTTTAGATACGGCACTTTTTGGTTTGTAACCCCAGGCAGGCCCGGCATTCCATCCCGCCGCCCCCCCAGTGGTCACAATTGTACCCCCATTGCTTGTCAACTACACAAACATATGGGTCTTTCGAATGAGGGATATATCTATAGATGCTCTGGATTTGTGGTGTGGGAAATGGGCATTCTACAATATCACAGTAGTCAAAGGTATAAGTAGCCACCTGGGTGCACGATGAATTATACCAGAAGGTGTACCCACTAATATCTTTGGTAATGGCTACTTGCTGGGCCTTTATAAGGCTAATTAGGGAGAAGGTGTACCAGAGATACATGTTTGTGCGGTATTCGCTTCCTCTGGGGCAGGAGATTTCTTGCAGTGGGAAGCGTGGATCCAATTTGGCCTACCGGCCAGTTTTGACGGAGGTTGCGGTAATCAGGAGAACTTGGAATGGACCGTCAAATCTTGGTTCCAGGGTACTTTTCCGCACAAACTTCTTGACCAGAACCCAATCTCCGGGGAGCAGGTTATGGGTACCTGTATCCAATTCGGGATCTGGAATTGAAGAGAAAACTTGGGCATGTATTTTGTTTAAAACACTTGCAAGTTCAGTTACATAGTCTACTAAAACATCTGATTGGAGCTGCAACTGCTGCGGATAATAACAACCTAGTCTGGGTGCTGTCCCAAATAGAACCTCATATGGGGACAGTGAATGTTTCCCTCTAGGTGTGTGCCTAACACTAAATAAAGCTATTGGTAGGCTTTCTGGCCAGGGCATCTTTGTTTCTTGTGACATTTTTAACATTCTGGTTTTTAAAGTGCCATTCATGCGCTCCACTTTACCACTACTTTGTGGGTGGTAAGGGGTGTGGAAGGCTAGAGTCACCCCTAGAGCAGTCCAAATTTCTTTAGTCACTGTTGCTGTAAAGGCTGGGCCTTGATCACTCTCAATGACTTCTGGGAGTCCGAATCTACATACAATATCTGTAAGTAGGCGCTTTGCGGTTGTTTTTGCAGTGATATTGGCCACTGGGTAGGCTTCTGGCCAGCCTGAGAACATGTCCACTATAACTAGTGCATATTCATGGGGCCCACTCTTGGGCATTTGGATGTGGTCAATTTGAATTCTCTGAAAGGGGTACATGGGCTTCGCCAGGTGTTTTGCAGGCACCTTGATTGGTTTTCCTGGATTGCATTTTGCACAAATGACACAGGCCTTGCAGAAGCTATTGATCAATGTTGTGATTCCAGGTGCTTCATAATACTTCTGTATGAGGGCGGCCATCAATTCTTTCGACAGGTGTGCAGGCCCATGTGCCCATTGGACAACTGCTGGATATAATTTTCTGGGAAGACAAAATTTGAAGTTGTTGTAATATATTCCGTCCTTATGGACAGCTCCTTTCTTTTTCCATTTCTGGATTTCTTCAGGAGTGACTGCAGCTTGCTGTTCTCGCAAAATTCGCAAATCAGTAGGAAGAGTTTGCAGAGCAAAAATAGGAACTTCTTCTTCTTCTTGTCCGGACACTTCTTCGTCCACTTCCTGTAGATCCCTGGCCGCTAGCTTAGCAGCCTGATCAGCTAAGTGGTTGCCCTTTGCTTCATCTGTATCCAATTTCCCATGGGCCTTGACTTTCAAAACGGCCACTTCTTTGGGGAGTAGGAGGGCATCCATTAGCTCCTTGATTGCAGTGCTGTGTTTGACTGGTGTACCGGCGGTGGTAAGGAATCCTCTTGTCTTCCAAATTAGGCCGAAGTCATGTGCCACACCCAGAGCATATCTTGAATCTGTATAGATGTTGGCACGTTTTCCTTCGGAAATTTTGCATGCTGAAGTCAGAGCCTGTAATTCAGCTTCTTGCGCAGACATTGCTGGTGGTAAAGATGAAGATTTGATAACTTCATCTGTTGTGGTTACGGCATATCCTGTATGGTATCTTCCTTCTTCATCAGCATATCTTGAACCGTCCACAAACAGGGTAAAATCCGGATCTGGTAATGGATTCTCATGCACAGTTGGTAAGTGCACTGTTTCCATTTTCATCTGTTCGAAACAGTCATGAGGTGTTTCTGGGTCATAATCATTCTTTATGACCAGATCTTGAAATTCCTTTTCCAGGAAATGGCGTGGCCATGCTTCTAGAAGGTCAGTTGTTGGGTATTTGGCAATACCATTTTCCTGTAGCTGTTCTTCATTCATGGTGGCCCATAGTTTTGCCATGGGCCCAAGATCATTCCATGACCTTGTCTTAAACTTGGTAACAGGAATATGTGGGATAGCGGTATCCCAATGGCGGTAAAGGTAGTTAAGTTGTTGAGGTAGCTGGACCAAGACCATGCTATTGCCTTCAGAATCACAATAGAAGTCTTGAGCAGTGAGCTTCACATCAGTCCAGTGGTAAAGCTCATCTTCATAGCAAGGTTCGGGAGAAATGTTTGGTTTGTACCACATGGTACAGAAGGCGTAATCTGGGCCTTCACAGAGAGGATTCCCATTTTCTTGAAATGTCAAATGTGGGTGCATGATCTTCTTGATACACCCGCAGAGCAGGTAAATGTAGGTCTCATCCGTGATGAATCCATAGTAGATACCCCCCTCAGGGAGTGGAAGAAGAGTGGATGGATTAAGCACTTGACATCTCTGGATGGAAATGTTGTCAGGCAAAAGAAGATGACACTGTAGGCGCAGGTGTCTGGCTGGAGACACGTGCTTGAGCTGGACTTGGTTGATGATGGCAGAAATGTCATGAGGGGCCAAAACAACCAGAGGGTGGCCAAGGACCAGGTCTGAGGTTCTTTCTATGAGCTCTCTTGCAGCAAAAACGGCCCTGAGGCAGGAAGGGGTCCCTCTGGCCACAATGTCCAGTTGACATGAGAAATATCCAATAGGCCTCTGGCGGCCTCTCAAGTCATTAGTTTGGGTGAGAACTCCTGTTGCATGGCCTTGTCTTTCAGAGACAAATAATTTGAAAGGTTTGGTATAGTCAGGTAGGCCCAAGACAGGAGCAGAAGCAATGGCACGTTTGAGAGCATTGAAATTGTCCAGAGCTTCATTGGTCAGACAGAATAGGTCAGACTTAAGTGCATCATAGAGAGGTTGCATAAGCAGAGAGGCTTCTGGGATCCATGCTCTGCAGTAGGAAATGAGGCCTAGGAAGGCATGGAGAGACTTTGAAGTCCTTGGAGGTGGAATGTCTAGTACAGCTCTTACCCGGTCCCGAGTAAGGTGTCTGGTGCCTTGGGATAGGCAATGTCCAAGGAAAATCACTGAAGATTGGCAGAATTGCAGCTTGATGAGTGAAGCTTTGCATCCTTGTTCTGCCAAATAGGAAAGAAGACTAATTGAACACCTTTCAGTAGTGGGAATATCGTCTCCACAGAGCAGTAGATCATCCACATACTGGAGCAAGACAACTTCTGGGTGCTCAGCTTGCCATGGGTCAAGGATGGTACTCATGGCCTTTGCAAATTGACTTGGAGAATTTTGTGCCCCTTGGGGCATGACAGTCCAGGTATACTGTTGCATCTCATGAGTGAAAGCAAACAGGTATTGACAGGATGGGTCCAGTGGGACACTGAAAAAGGCATTGGCCAGGTCAATGACTGTGAAAAATTTTGCAGATGGTGGGACCCCAGAGAGCAGAGTATGAGGATTTGGTACAAGAGGGGTGTCCAGGACGGTAGCTTCATTAACAGCACGGAGATCCTGGACCATCCTGTACTTCTCTGGCTCACCTTTTGGAGTTTTCTTTTTCACAGGAAATAATGGGGTGTTGCATTCAGATTTACATTTTACCAGGGCACCCTTCTCTAAGAGTGCCTTGATGTGGATAGAAATGGCAGCAGACTGTGCTGGTTTTAATGGATATTGTGGCTTTCTTGGTAACTTAGCTCCTGGAATAAGCTTTACCACCACAGGGGGAACATTTAGGTGACCTATGTCCTCTGGGCCTGAGGACCATAACTTGGCGGGCACCTGTGTTTTTAATTCCTCTGGGAAATTGGACCTTAATTCTGCTGCTTCCTCACGGGGCTTTTCTAAATGCAGCATCAGAGGCAAGGAGCACAGGGCTGAGGTGTCTGATACAGATAGAGGTGTAAACATTTCTACCTGCCCGTCTGGGGTGAAGGTGATGGATGCTTGCAGGCGTGAGAGTACATCAGCACCTAACAGGTTAATTGGGCATGTGGAGGATACCACAAAGCGAGCAAGCAGGCTAGAGCCAACTCGTAGTGGAGTTGTTAAAGGGCTATGTCTTGGCTGGCCATCCACTCCAACACAAGAGACATCAATATTGGACAGGAAGGATGGGTCTGGCAGGTCTTGTTCTCGCAGAACACTACGGGCTGCACCTGTGTCAACTAGAAATGTGGTAGGGTGGCCTTCAATGGGTAAAGTCACTGTGGCAAGTGGCCCCCCCTTATCCCCTGTAGACACTGCCATGACAGGGGTTACGGACACAGGCTTGCCAATCTCCTAGTCATCGGGTTCCTCAACTATTGGAACCTGTTTGGTGGCTTTGGGAGCCAGGGCAGGCTTTGGTGGCTTTCTGGGTTCCCTTTGCTCCTTTTTTGGTTCTGGACAGTCACTTCTAAAGTGCCCTTTTGCTCCACAATTAAAGCAATGTCCCTCCTCCTCCGGTCTGGTACCTCTTGGGACTGGAGTGGAGCGGGATACCATGAGAGGAGCTGAAGTGGGTCTTCTTGGGGTCTGAACAGATTCCAAACCTCTAGCAACTAAAAGCAGGGTATCCAGGGGAACAACCTTATATTCAGGGCGTGCAGCAATGATTCCCTTGCGTATGGAGTCTTTAACACCTTGGACAAACGCACCTGACAGCATTTGTGAATGAATTTTGTCAGTAAGATCAAATCCCAAATCTGTAAACATTTGATACAGTCTTGCATGAAACCTTTCCACTGATTCTCCTTTATCTTGAATAACATCAGTAAGGCCAGCAGCCTGATCTGCAAGTTTGTCCTTAGCCCATTCTCTTAATTGGGTGCAAAAGGTTACCCCGGAGGGGTAATCAACATCACTGGAAAGCAGATCTGTACTGAGGTGACGGGCCATGCTCGGCCAATATGCATCCCCTGCTTTAATAGCACAAATGCTCAGTAAATCACGCCATGCGGCGGAATAAGTCTTTTGAATTTGAACTATCCCTCGGTAAAAAGGCATAGGCTGTTTTTCTGGGTCAGGGAGCGATTTCATTAATGCACTAGCTTGAGTGGGGTTAAAAGCAACATACTTAGGAGGGGTCCGTTCTCCCCGACCCTTGTGTCCAAAGGGATCATCGATAGAACGATGAGCTGAGGCTCCTGCAGCGGCTCCTGCAGCCTCCAATGAGTCCTGGGATAGCCTATCCTCCTCTTCCTCATCTAATTCTATGATCTGGGCTCTCTTGCGTGCAGGGCCCGGGTGAGGTGACAGGACCGGAGGATGAGCGGGGGTCCCAGATGCAGGGGTGGCTAGCGAGTCATAACCTGGGGATAGGTAGTCACCGGGAATTACCGGCATCAGGGCTGTACTGGGGGCCGCCATATTGGTGGCCGGAAAAGGTACTGCATTAGGATTAAGGGAAGAAGTGGCGGCCATGTTGGATGTGGGCACATCCGGGGCAGACTGTGCCGGACTGGGCATGACCGGAACCTGGGGAGTGGCTTGGGGAAGGGGTAGTGGATACCCAGGATAGGGCAGGGCCATGGGATATGGGAAGGGGTAGGGCCAGGCTGGGGAGGGGAAGGAGGTGGGGTATTGGACTGGGGTGGAGATGGGAGGGGACGGAGAGGGATTGGTAGAGGTGGGTGTAGAGGGAGGAGCCGGGGCAAGGGTGGAGGAGGTGGTTAGCTGGGCGGATGAAGAGGGGAGGGGATCATTAATGGAGAGAGAATGTAGGGAAGGAATGGCAGATGAGATGTTAGGAGGAGGTACAGCAGGTAGCGTAGGGATGGATGAGGATGATGGGAATGTTAGAGACGGGGAAGGGGAAAAGAAAGATCCATCAGAATTCAGGACCGGGCAGACAGGGGAGGTGATGGGATGGGCGTTAGGAGGATTGGGAGTGGGGAACATAGTCAGCTGGCTATCACCTATTGCTGACTGAACCTTGGGGATAGACATTCCCTGGGCGCCATTTTGGGGCGCTGGCTGAGGGTAAACCCCAGTAACACAATTATTATGATACACAAACAATTTCACACCTTTGTGATTTATTTCTTCCTCAACCCAACCTTCTAGCTGAATAGCCTTCGCTACTCTGTACCATGCTTCAGCAGTCTTTAATAAACCATTATCTGTAAGCTTGCCTTTCTTTTCTGTCAGTAACCTACGCCAACTTTCTGGTTGCAATCTTCCACCTGTTGGTACAGCAATTTTACATACTTTTGCAATCTTTTCAACACCTTTAACCATCTCCTCGCCCTCTCTGTCCTCAACTAAATCACATGCTAACCAGCCCTTACTGGGCTTGCTTAAATCCTGCCCCATAATCCCTTTCCCCCTATACCAGCGTCCTAGATATAGGGAGAGAGAAGGAAAACTGAACAAGAACGTCTACAATGCTCGACTGCCACCTGAGAACCGTGGGACTTTCTCTGGTGCGTCTTCCCAAAACGTAGACTAGTCACTGAATCCGCCTACCCGGGGTGGTAGACACGGATTGGAGCGAGGTGAGAAGTGTGTGACCAATCACTTCTCTTTTAAGAGAAATAGGAGTGGATAGTATAATAATATAGGAAGTGTAGAAAAGATGAAAGGCAAGGAAAATCCTTAGAGACAGACACAGGAGTGCATGAGACTCCTAATTAGACAAACAAGACAACAATACAATTGAAATACAGTGCATGCATCACAGTTCAAATGAAATCGACAATAATCCCTTTCCTTTACTCGTGTGCTTACTCCAAAGTCACCTCCCTCAACCCCGTAGTGTCTCCGCTCGGAGAACGACTTTCGTAAGTCTCACTACCAGCGGCCACGGAAAACAACTGACACCGGTCCGAGTTCCGTCAGCCTCCCTCTGCACAGTAGCCCACAAGAATGTGGCCACCTCTATCCTCACTCCCGTAGTGCTCCTATAAAACCCACTTTATAAGTCTCACTACCACGTGATGCGGAAAACAAGCAATGCCTACTTGAATCCCCCCAGGAAACAGAGTCCCCTGCCACAAGACTAAGTCCCCTACCACAAATAAACAGAAAACTGGAATTCCACCAGCCCCAGCGCTCGGGGTTGTGGTTACCAAAAGAAAACTGGAATTCCCTCAGCCTTCACACTTGAAGCTGCGGGTTACCACGTGCACAAAGAAGCTAGCTAGGCTCTCAAAGTGACACAAGAAGGATCACAGGAAATTATGAGTCTACACAAAATCCACAGTTCCAACAATCCCTTTTTCCTTACAGCCACAGCCACGAGGCTCCTAAAAGAGGTAAACAGGCAAAGAAGACCCCCAGGAACGCATCCACAGGTCAACCCCCCTTTTTCCCTACAACCACAGCACCGTGGTTCCTAAAAGGAGTAAAACAGGCAACAGAAGACCCCCAGGAACGCATCCACAGGTCCACCCCCCTTTATCCCAAAAAGGGGTAAAATACAAACAGATAGACAGACAAACTGAAGACCCAGGCAAGTCCCCTCAGGTCCACCCCCCTTTATCCCAAAAAGGGGGAAAACAAGCAAAACAGAGAACCCCAGGCAAATCCCCTGCAGGTCCACCCCCCTTTATCTCAAAATGGGGAAACAGGCAAACAATTCAAACACACCCAGGCAACAGATAGACTAAAATGCAGGTAAACAAGTGAGTAACGAGACACCGGGCAAGATATTACCTGTCTTTGATGTCCTCCCGGGAAGCAGTCACAGACACGTGGACGGGTCAATCAAAGGGGCCGGAACATACCGGTGGCTCTGCAGAAGTCTCTACCGTGTACCTGGAGGTGATCAATCTCCTTTCCTTCCCCCTGGATTCCTCCGTCCACCCTTGTCTTCCTTAGGACGGCTCACCGGCCGGACATAGCCCGATGCCCCACGTTGGGCGCCAAGTTGTTATGGTACTTTTTAAAAGTAAACCAAAATGTTTAAATGTCTATCTGTTCCTGTCCAAATTAATAAAATTGAATTGCGTATATACGCTGAAGTAATTAAGTCTGACACACAAGGTTCAGGTTAAAATAACTTCGAGAAAGTTTATTGGCAAGTGAAGAAAAAGCGGGCGCGCAGGCCCTTTTAAGAGGCATTTTGCGTCATCCTTGATTATTAGAATATCAGCAAATAAACATCATCAATTGGATTAATTGTTAAGTGTCGGGGTTAGTGTCTTACTTATTGGTTCAAAAAATTAAGAGGTTAGTCCCGTGCCCACCCACCAGAGGTGGGATTGTTCTGGACACGGGTGGGGATAAGGGGGTCTTGAGCGTCATTTTACACGGTCAGTGATATCAGGCCTCATGTCCAGGTGCAAGGTCTCTTATGAATAGAACATTTCATTACTACTGTGTTCTTGTGGCCTTCAAACTATACTATCTTACAAGTTTAGGGAGTAGTCAGCAACTCCTGTGTCTTTGCAGGAAATACAGTCTTTGTCTACTATACTAATTGGGTTGGGAAATTCAGTCACGTAAGGTAGTTTTAAAATGAACAAGTTAAGTCATGAGGACAAAATGGAGGATTTGAAGGAGTCAGGTTAGGAGGACAAAATGGAGGATTGTCACAATATAAGGTTAAAATGGAGTTAGTACAATAATTCAATACAAGTACAATAAAGATTTTTAGTAATCCCACATCACCCGCCGTGGTTTGCAGAAGGCTAAACAACCCGAAACCCCAGCCACCCGAAGTATGTAAAATAAATAAATACAATTAGTTAGTCTAAATAGTAACTGCTATGGTAAGCAAGGTAGAGGTAATCGTGATCAGAGGCTGAAGGTGTCAGGTCCAAAGAGCCCCGACCCACGTTTCGCCGGTAAGCAGCTCTTCAAAGGGGAACCTTTGGGTTGGCACATTTGAGAAAATAATGCCCTGTTTATGTTTGGCAGCTTTGCAGAGCCCCAATGTCATATACATTGTCTTTAACTCTATTTTAGAGTTTGTTCATTAATGGAACACTATAATGTCAGGAATGCAAACATATATTCCTGACAAAAAGCAAAAAAAGGGAAAATGCAGTGTTTACATTACAGCCTAGTGATAACTTCACTGGCCACTCCTTAGATGGCTGTTAGAGATCCTTCCTGGGTCATGGCTGCCTACAATGCATCCAAACATTCAGTATCTCCTCCCTCTGCATGCAGACACTGAACTTTCCTCATAGAGTATAATTGATTCAACTAATCTCTATGAAGAAATGCTGATTGGTCAGGGCTGTGTTTGAATTGTGCTGGCTCTGCTCCTGATCTGCCTCTTTGTCAACTAAACTGGAAACAATGACAAGCCTCCCCATTTGATCGCAACAAAAAGGTGATTTTACTCCCTTGCCATGGCTGGCCCAATCTCCATGACTGTGATCATCAATCTTGATAATGTGAGCCAATTCAATGCTTTCCCATATGGAAGCATTGGGAAGCTATTGCACATGTGCGGCAAAACGCAGGACCAATCAGTATCTCCTCATAGAAATGCATTGAATCAATGCATCCCTATGGGAAACATTCAACACCTCCATGCAGAGCCTGCAGCACTGGACTAGAAAGTATCTCTAGTGTCCATCTTTGTGACTACCACTAGAGGTGTTACAATGTACACACTGCCTTTTCAAGTAATGTAAACACTGCCTCTTTATGAGATTTCAAAGTGATTACTGTAATGGCGCAGAGACCATGGCTACTGCGCACAAAAACTTTTTAAAGGCGTGCTTGTTCCCCATTGGTTCTGACCCTCGCAAATGTGCATGCGTCATTCCATTGCCGATATGCACGCACATTCCAATGTCACATGACTTATATGGTCCAATCAGAGCCCTCCTTTTGCTATTTAAACCTAAAATATCTAGTTTTCACTGTCCTTGCGTGGTTTCCAATTTGGTTATCCAAGAGCCCGGTATTCTATTGATTCCTATGTATTTTGACCTTGGTTTGGTATTCGACTATTCTAGCTTCTGTCTCTCCTGACTTTTGGATTGCCTACTGTTTACGACATTCTGTTTCCTGACACTGTCCTGTACTGTACTATTCTATAATAACGTTAAATGCGCCCATTTTAAAGCCCAGTAATACGTTGTAGGGTTTCTTTGTTTATTTATTTAATGTAACTTAAGTTACGAGTGTTGGGTTAGATCATCCTGACAGATTACAATCTTACCGTTCCAAAAGTTTTTAACAGCACATTCACCATTATTGATTTGGTGAAACAAGGCTCCCTTACCTTGCATTACATAGTCAATCTTTCCAAATAAGTTTTATCAACACATTAATGGAAACCTCAAAATAACCTCAAAAAATCAAAAAGTACTTGAGAAAATACACAAAATATTGTTTTAATTGACCAATACCCGAAAAAAATCAAAATGTTTATGAATGAGCAAAAATTACCTCACAGACCTCTCTTGATGCTGGTGGTGCATACAAGCAATATTCCCAAACTTGTACCAACAGTTCCTTGTTAATCAATTAAAGCAAATAAATTACATAACAAAAACATATGTATAATACATTGAGTGGCCAATGATGAAATCTAAAATGGGGGCACTGCCTGCAACCTTGGAATTTGACTCTGCCCATTGAGATGTTGGGATTTGACCATTTAAGCCCTGACCCAATGAGATATCATTCCCTGTTTGACAACGTAAACCTTAAGATACATATATCTAGTAAAGAACCATTTTTAAATGGTTCAACCTTACCCCCTGATGCTTTTACCCAACGACAGACCTAGACAACAATAAATAAACCCACCTTTTAGGATGTAGAGCATCTGATGTCCCAATGCAAAAGTAATAGGTAGCCTCAGAACTACTTCTTAGGGCAGATAAAGATTATGACGTCTATAATCAGTGAATGACCTTTTAAAAAAAAAAACACACCCTAAAATCACGATTAGTTGCACTGCTTTTTCAAAGGTCGTCCAGTCATCAATATGGCAGCAGAAACGAATAATGACAGATACAGCATGGTTCTTTTTGACACAATATTATCATTGATCCTCACTACAGCAATGGATTTGAGTTTGTTTTTGCAATAAAAACAGGGAGGGGGGAAGGGAGTGGGTGCCATCTCACCTGCCTTACATACCTATGCCTCCACTGACTATAAACAAAATGTTTAATTTGAAAATATTCAAGAAAACATACTTGCACATCACTCTTCACCTGTTATCATCACCAACATTGAACTATAAAAAGGGTCTAAAAGGCAGATTGATCCATTGATCTAGAGATCCCATGATTACGGAAGATGGTTGACAATTTGAAGTCAATAAAAATGCACAACTTTAGGTGCATTACTACCAGAAAAAGTTTTTGACATTTTTAGACAGTAATCACCATGAAATACTCATGCTATCTTCGCAGAAAACTGCACTAACCATATGCTGGATTGTTATTTACCACCATGTGCCGGGTTGTATATTATCAGAAACTTAGGTACACTGCTCACTAAAACATAAAGAGGGTTAGGTAAAGAGAAAACATTATGTGTTTTGTGTTTATCTAGTCCAGAGAGGCAGAAGGATTTTGGTCTGTCACTTGCATGATAAATGAGGACACGTGACGTAATGTTATTATATATTGATCACCTCAGAAAACATTACTGTGGGTTAAAAATATGCTTGCATAGCTTCAGTAAAATGAACGCGTGTGTATGTTCTAGTCTCCAGATTCAATTCTGCTAACACATGCTTTATTTTCTTTATTCTTACTTTACATCAGTATGTAGGATGTGGCTTGCATATAACCAATCATGATGTTGAGATAAAATGCCAGTTCAGTTTTCAGATAGATTTAGCTGACCAATTTAGCGAAATTCTAAAAATGTTCTTATGTTTGCTAACTAAATAATTTGCTAAAACTATTTCTATCTCGCTTTGAATGTTGTCCCCTGTCTCACCTTTTCATAGAACACTATAGAACAGTGTTACTCTCTATATCTCAATTTAAAATAAATACCAACCCTGTTTCCTCCTCTGCTCCAGTTACCAAACATACGTGTGTATAGTATCTCTGGACGTTACCGTATGTAAAACCTCTAAATTGAGGTGACAGAAGCAGCTGGGTAAATAATGAAAAAAGGAAACATGTTTCCTACTTTTCTTCTTAAAAATAATAATAATAAAAAAACAGCGTTCCTGGCAGCAGTATATGTGAAATAAAGCAGTAGCACCCGCTATAAATTATACCTCTGCACCCTTATCCCCCTTAGGTAGACCAGTCTCATTAAAATGTGTGAGTTTTGGATTCGGTGCATGAATTCCAGCAGTAATGGCTTCCTGTAAAAAATGTTCAAATTCAAAGGCTGTTTTGGGGTTGGTTAAAAATAAGTGTCAAGCGTCCGCTTTAATTCCAGGCCAATTCAAATGTTTTTAATAATCCCGACTATACATAGAAAAATGTTATTCAACTGTTTTTATTACTTCAGTTAGGAAGTCACATAATTAGTCTGAGTTATCTATAAACATTCACACTTCCTGCTAACATTACTGACAAATAAACTGTTCTGTCTCATTTCTTAGGGGTGAGTTTGGTAATGGGCAAACATCACAGAGTGACAGTTTATTAAAATAGGAATTCTTGTAATCAAAGGAAAATACATTTGTTTATCAGATAAATATATCAATTTTACATAAATATTTGCTTTAGGAAAATTATGGATAACTAACCAGGCTTCAACTCATATATTTAAACGCTCCCTCTAACTTATTATTATTTATTTAGCATTTGGATGCAATTGCCAGAGTAAAAATGTAGATGAATTGGTTTTGTTACTTTGCCAATCTGACTTGTTTATTACAAACTAGACTTGGAGATTTGTTTCAGACCAAACTGCAATTTAGCTGAATTTGGGCCGAGCAGGTGAAACAGAAATTCTGATTTCAGAGTCACACGGCAGAACCTCAGAGGACCCGACTCGAGCAAGCCTTAACATGTTTAATTCTGTTTGATTTAGAGTGCCCATCCTGGCACCAGAAAAAGGGAATGGAAGAAAGAAGAGGCATTTGGCGCAAATAAGGTGCTCTGTGCCATAAAGAAAACACTCTATGTTATAATCACATAATTTAGAAAGCCATACCACGTATATAAAGTGAACTGTGCCTTTATAATTAAAATCCATTTATTATGTTTGTAATCATACCAAAAAAAATAAATAAAAGAACACTCAGCGTAGTTTATGTACTCTTTACAATAGTATATGAATAGTATATGAATTCAAAAAGAAAAATATAGAGTAAATCAGTCGAATAAATATGTTATGTAATCTTAAACAACCAATAAACTCACACGTGGGGAGCAAGTGGTGTATATCTGAGTGTGTGTGTATGTGCCTGTGTGTGTATGTGTGTGTATCTGTGTGACAAGGTGTATTTGTGTCACTATGTGTATCTGTGTGTTATTGTGTATATTTGTGTGACAATTTGTGTATTAGTGTGTGTGTGTGTATGTGTGTATGTGCCAGTGTGTAAATGTGTTTCAGTGTATCAGTCAGTGTGTGTATCTGAGTGTGTTTGTATGTTCCAGTGTGTGTGTATGTGCCAGTGTGTGTATCTGTGTGTGCGTATTTGTATGTGTATGTGCCAGTGTGTGCATCTGTGTGTCAGGGTATCTGAGTTTATTTCTAAGTGTGTATGTGCCAGTGTATTTATTGGTCAATGTGTGTATCTGAGTGTGTGTTTGTGCCAGTGTGTGCATCTTTGTGCAAGTGTGTGTATCTAAGTGTGTATGTGCCAGTGTGTGTATCTGTATGTCAGCATGTATATCTGTGTGTGTATGTGCCAGTGTATGTATCTATCTGAGTGTGTCTGTATATCTCTGCGCCAGTGTGGGTGTATCTGTGTCAGTGTGTGTATCTGTCAGTGTGTATCTGTGTGCCAATGTATGTGCCAGTGTGTGTGTGTCTGCGTGTATGTGTCAGTGTGTGTACCTGCCAGTGTGTGTGTAACTGTGTGTCAGTGTGTCTATCTGAGTGTGTGTACAGTTGTGCTCAAAGGTTTGCATACCCTTGGACAATTGGTAATATATATACCATTTTCCAAGAAAACATGAGTGAGTAGGCAAAACACAATTTTTTTATTTCTTATGGAATTCATATTCAACTGTAGGTTATGACAGAATGGCACAATCATAAACATGGCAACAAAGAAAAAAATGAAATGAACCCTGTTTAAAAGTTGGAATACCCTTAGTTCTTAATACTGTGTATTGCCCCTTTTAGCATCAATGACAGCGTGCAGTCTTTTGTAATAGTTGTCTATGAGGCTCCTAATTCTTGTAGGTGTAAAAGTTGCCCATTTGTCTTGGCAAACTGAATCAAGGTCATGCAAAGTCATTGGTCATGTTGCATGAACCGCACGTTTGAGATCTTTCCAGAGTGGCTTGATGATCTTTAGGTCAGGTGACTGTAATGGCCACTACAGAACCTTCAACTTTTCTGCTGTAACCATTGAAGGATCAACTTGGCATTGTTCTTAGGGTCATTGTCATGCTGGAAAGTCCAAGAACGTCCCATGCAGAGCCTTTGTACAGAAGAATGCAAATTGTCTCCCAGTATTTTCTGATAACATGCTGCATTCATCTTGCCATCAATTTTCACAAGATTCCCTGTGCCTTTAGAGCTCACACATGCACAAAACATTAGTGTGCCACCACCATGCTTCACAGTGGGGATGGTATTCTTTTAATTATAGGTCCTGTTGATCCCTCTCCAAACATAGCGCTTATGGTTGTGATCATAAAGTTCTATTTTGGTCATATCACTCCAAATTACAGTGTGCCAGAAGCTGTGAGGCGCTTTTTGCGGCATTGGCGCAATAAAGGTATCTTTCTGGCAACTCGACCTTGCAGCTCATTTTTGTTTAAGTATCATTGTATTGTGCTCCTGTCACACCCCAGCACACAGGAAAGAGGAAACCCACAAAATGTCGATCTGAAAGATGTATTACCGAGCCTTAGAATAACTAGACTTAACGTATTAATACAACAAGAAACAGGGTCAAGATAAATCAAGGACAGGATAACAGAAATCACGAGTCAAATATGAAGTCAAATAGGCTAACCTATGTTCTGATAGGTCTACGTCATCACTGCGATCTAAAACAGATTAGAATTGCAATGATAAAGTTGTCACTTTAAGAGTGGGTGTGATGTTACGTCCACATCTATTTATAGACTTCCTGCCGCACAGACACGTGTTTCGGGCCAGACCGCGTGGTAGGAGGAGGTCTGTGTGGCTCCGCGGATGTAAGTAATGCCACATTACCCTCCTGGGAGGATACACCCACCGGGCGAAAAGGACCAGGCTTGTCCAGGTGATGGTGATGAAAGGAACGGACCAACCAAAGAGCGTGAATATCATTCCGAGGGACACAGGAACGATCCTCAGGGCTATACCCCTTCCAATGTACCAGATACTGGAGACTACCTGACCGTTCCACGCAACCGTATGACAGAAGGAAGTCTACGCAGCTCGGCGGAGCTAAGTAATGCCACAGCTCCTTGAAACAACCATATCATATTTTTTCCAGAGCAGCCTGTAGTTCTCCTTGAGGTTACCTGTGGGTTTTACTTTGTATCCTGAACAATTCATCAAGCAGTTGTGGCTGAAAGCTTTCTTGCTCTACTTGACCGTGGCTTGGTATTAAGAGATCCACACATTTTCCACTTCTGAATAAGTGATTGAACAGTACTGACTGGCATTATCAAGTCTTTTGATATCTTTTTATATCCTTTTCCATCTTTATAAAGTTTCATTACCTTATTACGCAGGATTTTTTAACAATTTTTCTGCTCCCCAGGGCTCAGTATCTAGCCTGCTCAGTGTATCCACGTGAGAGCTAACAAATTTTTTATACACAGACACTAATAACAATTTAAAAGCCACAGGTGTGGGAAATACACCTTTAATTGTCATTTTAACCTGTGTGTGTCACCTTGTGTGTCTGTACCAAGGCCAAACATTCAAGGGTATGTAAACTTTTGATCAGGGCCATTTGGGGGATTTCTGTTTATGATTATGATTTAAAAAGTAGCCAAACAACTATGTTATAATACAGAGTATAGTATTGAGAAGTGGAGCGATGTCAAACTACAATAAGCCCCTCTCCCACATGCAACAGAGTTTCCAAAAGGAAAATAAAATGTGCATTACGTCCTGACGAAGCCGTCTGTGAACGGAGAAACGCGTAGACACGGAAACACGTTGAGAAAGGGGGCGGAGCCTATGAGCAAGCCGGGTTTTTTGAAAAGAGCAGCAGCTGACTACTCGCATGCTACCCGGATGGCATCAAAAGGAACTCCACTGACCCCTTAACGAAGGAGACATCTCCCAGTGTGGGAAAGCCTGGTTGTGGGTAACGGGAACATACACCGTTTAGCCACCATTCCATCTAGTAAGCAGCAACCTGTTTTATATTCTGTGTATCTAGCAGTGATCTGCTTTGTGTTTGCATATTAGGCAATGACCTGCTTCATGTTTGTTAACTAAGCAGTGACATGCTTTACACTTGTGTTTTTATATTCATTTTTAATTTGTTTTATATTTGATATTGTTATATACTGGTGATGAACTGGTAATAAATTGCTTCATATCCAGCTTATTTAGTAATTATATATACATTTTAAGAAGTGCCAGTTAATCTATACAGATCTGTTCTATGATCTTTTCATATGTTTCTCTTACATGCTGAGCATAAATTGGAACACCATCCAGTGAGAAGTCTAAAGTATTTTCTTTTCCTTTTGGAAACTCTGTTGCATGTGGGAGAGGGGCTTATTGTAGTTTGACATCGCTCCACTTTTCAATACTATACTCTGAATATTCTATATGTGGTGAAGGGATCACTTTGAAGTGTGGTAGCTAGTATCTATTAAATATTTGAGAATTTATATTGTCTATAAATAACTCCTATAGAGTTTCTATATACTAAGCACTCCAGTATTGTGCATTTTATTCTGTAACTATGTGATAATAATTGACTTCCTATCATCACTATCCTTCAATAAAAGACATATTTTCACATGATCAGTCATATTTTCAAAATCACTGCCAAAATGTCACAATTTTTGCCAGGATATGCAAACTTTTGAGCACAACTGTATGTGCAAGTGTGTATATCTGAGTGTGTGTTGTTGCAAGTGTGTGTCAGTGTGTGAATCTGTGTGTAAGTGTGTGTGTGTGTGTGTCAGTGTGTGTGTCAGTGTGTCTATTTGTTAGTGTGCATGTATTTCTGTGTATAAAAGTGTATGCAATCAAACACCAACACAATATGCAAATACAAACATGACATTCAAAGACTATATATGAAAATACTATAGCGTAACCCCAAAAGTAGAAAATGTGCTATCACCAAGAGTGTGCCTCACTCACTGAGCAATAAATACAGTAAAGAAGTAAACTAGCTAATATGGCTAATATATAAGCAAAAAAGGTGGGATAGCACATATAGTAGCAACGTACAGAATAGAGGATACAACCTGTATAACAGGACGTGATCTTGAGCAGATCTAAAGGATAATAAATAATATATGGTGAAGTATGTATGAAAGGAATAGTAATATCCAGGAGGTAGAGAACTTACAAAAGGTATTGATGGTCTGCGCTTATCTCCCTTTAAGGGTGTCTGTTTGTAGAAACGAAAATTCACTTCAAATATGAGATCTTCAAATGGATAGAAAGAGAAATATACATAGAATAGTACTGTTTAAAATGTTATACATTTATTGCACTGATTGCACTTACATTCAGGTCGCAATCAGCAAGCATATCTCCACTAACAAGTGGACCAAGATGACAAGATGGATCTATGCAGAAGGTGGAACGACGGCTGATCACACCACATAAAGTGCTAAAAAATATATGTAAATAAAAATACAATGATAAAGTAAGAAACTAAATAAAAGTCCTTTTCAATACTCAATCCAACGCGTTTCGTCAATGTTGACTTCTTCAGTGATGTGAGTACTGTCCAACAACGTTCCTTTATATATCCTTAGATGTAGGTGTTTCTCATCAATCAAATTTAGAATTTTCCCGCGGTATTGAATACTTCCGGGGTCTGACGTCAATCGTCCCTCATTGGACAAATCCAGAAGAGCGTCATGGGTCATACAGCCGTTTTCTTAACTTCCGCGTTCCACAGTGGAACTCACACCGGAACCTCCACTGCAGCGTTCCACAGTGGAGCGCATATCGGAAGCAAAAACCAACGAGAAAACTGATCGAGGCGGTAGTGGGTGAAAAAACAAACAAACAAACCCACTGTCATCTCGAACATGTATGCCCATGTATATAACCACACATATTAGAATTACAAGAAAAAGGAATATATACGCAGATTTACAAGAGACCCAAACCTTAACGAAATATACACAATATGCATAAAAAGAAAAAATTATAATAAAATAATAAAAATATAAAAATTCAAAACAAATCAAAAAAATGTGTATATATATGTATCAAAAACAACATATGTGTACATACATATATACAAAAGAATAATATAAATAAAAATAAATATAAATATAAAATTAAAATAAAAATAAGATAAAAATTAAAAAAAATTGTATAAAATAAATAAATAAATAAAATATAAAAAATAAAAATTGGTGTCATGTAAATCCGCCTATATGTACATATCAACCACAGAATAAAAACCACAGAATAAAAATTCCACATAACGCAAAATGTATTGTACATAAAATACAAGACTTTCTCAATATTCTACAAAAGAGAGAAAACCAGATTAGTATAAAGTATATATAAAAAAACATATATATATTGCTCAAAATTCCAATGAACCCACCAAGTGAGAATAGGTAAAAAAATATGTAATCAAATATACCCAAAAATCATCTATATAGATAGTAAAGAGAATGTCAAAGTAATCCTGTTAGATCAATATCTTGGTTCAAGACAGTCTTTAAAGTTTTTAAATTATATATCCACTGTGCCTCTTTTCTAGCTAGCTCGTGCATTTTATTGCCTTCTCTCCAATGTTTTTCAATAGAATCTATACCAATAACAATAAAAGTTGACCAGTTAAAAAGTGCACACGTGTTACAATGTTTTGGAACACTATGTTCTACTTTATTAGTTCTAATATTATTAAAATGTTCCCGGAATCTGGTGTGCACTGTCCTAGTGGTTCTGCCTATATATTGTGCTCCACATCCACATTGCAATAAATATATTACATATGTGGATGTGCAATGTATACATTTCTGAATGGTATACGTCTTATTTGTATAAGTACCTGTAAAAGTTATGGTCTTTTTCTTTTGATAAGTACATGTAGAACAGGTACCACATTTATGAAATCCTGGAGTTTTTTGGGAAAGTAAAAAATTATTATTGGACTTTATAATCTGTATAGGTAAGAGGCTAGGTGCTAATTGATTTTTTAGATTATCAGCTTTTCTATAAATAACTGTTGGTTTTTAGGTATAACATTACCTAGAATGTTGTCGTTTTTTAAGATGGCCCAATGTTTTTTAAGAATTTTTTTTATTTTTTTGGCATGTGTATTATATTTAGTGATAAATGCAAATTCTACATGAGTGTTGTCTCTTTTATTTTTCAATTTATTATCAACCAAAAATTCTGAACGTTCTCTTCTTTTAATCTGTGTAATTTCCCTTTCCATTTGTTCTATGTTATATCCTTTTTCAGAGTATCTATTTTTTATTATTTATGACTGTTCTTCAAATGTTTGGATATTAGAGCAGTTTCTTCGCATCCAGATTATTTGTCCCTTAGGGACATTATTTAACCAAGTAGTGTGATGTAGACTAGTTTTTTTTAATTGCCGTATTACAATCAGTTTTCTTAAAGAAGGTTTTAGTGTTAAGTGATCCCATTTCAACATATAAGGTCAGATCCAAAAAATCAATGGTCTCTTTATGTATATTTGAAGTTAATTTCAAATTGTATTGATTAGAGTTAATGTTCTTAATGAAAATCTCCAGACTTGTTTCATCACCCTCCCAAATAATAAGCACATCATCTATATAGCGTCGCCAGAGGACGAGGTTCCCCTCATTCAAAGACATTCAAAGACACCCCTGAAATCCAACTCTAAAATTCTAAACAAACACTCAAACACACCCTTCACTCAAACTCCAATACTACATACAAATGTACATTAAAATCCAACACTACATCCAAACACACCACTGCACGTAAATGCAAGCATAGCATACATAGACACCCATTTATTAACCCCCTTAACACCGCAGCCAAATGTACAAGTTGTGAACGAAACAAAATGTAAACAAAACCTGGCATTTGCGCTATATGTCTGTCAAACCGTAATTCACCTCTTTCATATTAAATGCACCCCCCCTTATTATATATCATTTTATTCAGGGGAAACAGGGCTTTCATTTAATATCAAATATTTAGCTATGAAACATAATTTAATATGAAAAACATGGGAGAAAATAAGATTTGTTTTATTTTTTTAGTTCTACATGACATTTTAACTGTCAATGTCATAATACTGTTTGATTTTACTGCAATAAATTACACATATTTGTATTCAGCAAAGTCTCACGTGTAAAACAATACCCCCTATGTACAGGTTTTATGGTGTTTTGGGAAGTTACAGGGTCAAATATAGCGTGTTACATTTGAAATTGAAATTCGTCAGATTGGTTACGTTGCCTTTGAGACTGTATAGTAGCCCAGGAAATACATTTACACCCATAATGGCATACCATTTGCAATAGTAGACGACCCAAGGTATTGCAAATGGGGTATGTCCAGTCTTTTTTAGTAGCCATTTGGTCACAAACACTGGCCAAAGTTAGCGTTGGTATTTGTTTGTGTGTGAAAAATGCAAAAAATGCCAATTTTGGCCAGTGTTTGTGACTAAGTGGCTACTAAAAAAGACTGGACATACCCAATTTGCAATACCTTGGGTTGTCTACTATTGCAAATAGTATGCCATCATAGGGGTAATTTTCATTCTTGGGCTACCATAGGGTCATAAAGGCAACGTAAGCAATCTGGCGAATTTTAATGTGAAAAAAATGAAACACAAGCCTATATTTGACGCTGTAATTTTTGAAAACACCATAAAACCTGTACATGAGGGGTACTGTTGTACTCGGGAGACTTCGCTGAACACAAATATTTGTGTTTCAAAACAGTAAAAAGTATTGCAGCAGTAATATCGTCCGTGTAAGTGCTGTTTGTGCGTGAAAAATGCAAAAAATGTCACTTTTACTGGCGATATCATCGTTGTAATACATTTTACTGTTTTGAAACACTAATATTTGTGTTCAGCGAAGTCTCCCGAGTAAAACAGTACCCCCCATGTACAGGTTTTATGGTGTCTTGGAAAGTTATAGGGTTAAATATAGTGCTAGCAAATTAAATTCCTTATACTTTCGGCATTGGGTTGTCAGGCAGGTCCCGCTAATTGTAATTAATTAGGATACCTAATTATGTAAAATTATTACATAAATATATGTGTAGAATTAATATATGTGTATATATATACATATGTGTATATATACGTATATATATATATATTTTAATATTTTTATTTATATATAGGTATATATATAGTGATATATACGTATATATTTATGTATATAGATATATATATTATTTCGTTCTACGTGTATTTTGATATAAATATATATATATATATATATATTAATATCACAATACAGTTAGAACAAAATAAAACACATCTATATATTTTTTAATATTTTATTTTTAATACATTTTTTTATTAATTTTTTTTACGTATTTACATATTTTTTTTTTATATTATTTATAAATATATATATAACAATAATTATATATATATTTAATCAGTATCAGTCTACGTGTAATTTGATATTAATATATATATATAATTATATATATATATTAATATTAAAATACACCTAGACGGTGTATGTGTGTGTGTGTGTGTATATGTGTATATATATACTTAGATCATATATATATAATATACATATATGATCTAAGTATATATATATATTTTTTTTTTACACTTTTAACATTATTTAATTTTATTTTCAGCCAGCAAGGGGACCAACTGTCATTACAGTTGGTCCCCCTGCTGGCAATGCCTGAGCCAGCTATACCGGCCATGTGATTGTGAGGTCCTCGCAAGGTCCTCACTCTCACATGACCGGGAGGGACCGGAGGAGGAAGATCTGCCGCGGGGCCGCTCCCTGGGAGTCCCCCCAACCGCGATCGCCGGCGTGGGACCACCGGCGACCGGGTAAGTTAAAAAAAAACGGCGGGCGTATATTTACGTCCTGCGGCGTTTAGAGCCGCTTTTAAAAGGACGTAAATATACGTCCGCCGGACTTAAAGGGTTAAAATGCTAAAATTATATACAAACACCAACTCTACACACAGAAGCACACCTGCGCCTAAGTATTATAATCTGTTTACTATCTATAGAATTTTGCCAAGAAAGAAAACTTTACGCTCTGTTCATTAAAAGGTTTGTGCTATGGCATGACGTTGGTACACTATGTCAAAGGGTTCCACTGGAAAAATTAATTGAGAACCCTAAGTCATTGACTACAGGGTGAGACTAGGTTTAGCTTTCTGCTGTATCTATCTAGCAGTTACTGACAAAATTACTTGAAGCAATTTTAAAGTGAAACTATAGCTTTAGGAATACAAAGTTGTGTTCCTAGCACTATAGCACACTCTGCCACCCCTTATGCCTACAACCCATCAATGCTGAAAGGGTTAAAAACTCTTTTGTCACTTACCTGACAAAATGCGTTGAGTCAGGCTCAGCCTCATCTCCTCTGCTGACTGAATGCGCATGTGCAGCAAATGCTGTGTTTGCACGTGTTAGGACTTACCCATAAGAAATCATTGGATTAATACATTCCTAAGGGGTTTTAGCTGATGCTGGACATCCTCATGCAAAGCGTCCAGAAGTCTGCTAAGAACAAAAGGACAAAACTTGACAAAGGTCCTGGAAATGCCTCTAGTGGCTGTGTGATAGACGGCCACTAGAAGTGGAGTTAACCATGCAAGGCAATTATTGCAGTTTCTCAATAACTGCAATAATTACAATTACAGGGTTAAGGGGACTGTTAGCACTGCACCCAGACCACTTCAATGAGATAGAGCGCTATGACAGACAAGTCCCAATTGTCTCGAGACATTCCTGGAAATATTTACAGGTGAGTAAAGGGAGGTTTAATTACTATTAATTGAAGAAATCAAAGCACGAGCCTGACATACATTTTTACATCACATATTCACTTTCTATTGGTTCATGCACCAAGTCAGCTCTCTCTTTCACAAGACATAATTAATGTATTCATTTATTGATAGTATTTTTTTTTTATTGGTGTTCCTGGAATACGCCTAGACACGCCTTCTCTGTATAAAATCTTTGTTCCACCATTAAATGGGTGCAGTAAGCCCTGAACGACATTTTGTCTCAGTGATTTTGTTCCCCAAGCATGCTTGAATTGGTGGTGTTCATGTCCGGGCAGAATAATAAGTCCATAGCAAGGATGAGGTTTTAGAGTGATCAATCACTAAATTCTGGTAAGGTTCCTAACTCTTCTAACAAATGACCACTGGCAAATTATGGCCTTTTTACCTTTAGGAAAATCAGTGAGAATTAATGTTTTGTTTTTGTTTAAGGATTACATTTCTTCATTTGCAGCTTCATTGCACTTAGTAGCTTCTGTAGTATGGGACTCCCTGGTTCTATCTAGTTGAGCTTCTATTAGTTGGCTTTAACATGTTTTAGCTTGATCAGCAAAATCATTAGCTTGATCTATCCCCACTTCTGTTTGTGTACACTGAGTGAAGACATCTGTTGCTAAAGTTAGCATTTGTACCCTCTATGTAACCTGGATACCTTTTATAAGGCCTTTGCACAACTAGCCTCTGTAAATTATTTTGTTTTTTTCCAATTGTTTAAGATCAAAATCACTTGTTGTTTGTTCCCATTCTTTTACAATAAACAACCATTCTCATTCCTGTCCCTGGATTCAGGATTCTATAACCTTTACAAGCTATCTCATATCCAATCTTATTGCCTATCTCACTATTGTAGCCAAGCTTGGACCTTTCATGCGCTGAAACAAATGCATACATTTTGGATCCAAATACTCTGATTAGACTAATGTTAGGGGTTCTGCCAAACCAAAGCTCAAATGAGTTTTATTTGTAACTTTTGTAGGCACTCTGTTTTTAACATATGTAGCCATTACAACTGCATCAGCAGAGTATTAATGTGGAAACCCTGTCAGCATGCTTCTGATCATCTCTATTAAATGGTTTCTACAGTGTAAGGAATAAAAAGTTATATTCCTTACACTATAGTTCCTTCTGGCCTCCCGCCTCTCCATGTTCCCCACCCCAGGCATTGCAAGGGTTGAAAAAACATTTACTTCTTCACGTAATTTCAGCGCCACATCTCCCTCAGAGCTGGGTTGGTGCTCCGCCTCCTCTGATGTCATCTGATGGACGGGATAATGCCCATGCTCGGCAAGCGCTGCAACCACATTAGGCTCTACCTATAGGAGAGCATTGCTGCAATGCTTTTCTATGGGATTTTACTGTGGTTCTGGATGTCCTCATGCAGAGCGGGAGGACGTTCAGCTTCAGTTAGGTGACCAAAAGTCACCTAGCAAGCAGGAAGCGCCTCGAGTGGCTGTCAGATTGACAGCCACTAGAGACAGTCTTAGTCCTGCAATGTAATTATTGTTACTTCTCAAAACCTGCGAGGACTAAGTGGGACTAGGACACTCAATGTGCTGAAGTGATCTTGGTCCCTTTAAAGAGCGGTTCTTTCTCTCAGCTCCACCATTTTGTCCTGGGGTGCATGGCACTGTTTGCAAGTGTTCTATTCCATTCTCTTCTAAATAGGCAGCAATATGGTGTGGTGTGTGCGCAATGTAGGCCTTAAACTTTTCTGTAGTATCTGCTTTGTCTTTCATGAAAAAAAGTCATACAATATCTGGAATAATTATCAATAAATGTTAGTTTGTAGTTTTATCTCCATAAGACGTTGGACCACATATATACTGTATGAATGCGTTTTAGAGGTGTTTCTGGATTTCTTTAACTGTTTGGAAATTGAAGTCCTTGTACCTTTTCCTATTAGACAACATTCACATGCCTCTCTGTTGTGATCATTCTGACACGGCTTTACACCTATCACTCTTGCCAAACCTTTATTCTATAGATAACAAAACGTCTTGGTATTTTATGCTACAGATATATACAGTTTGAGTGATTATTGAATATGTTGTTTTTCTAGTCTGTTCCTGTTTAATTAAAAAAATGTAATTAGTTTCAAAACCTTGTGCAAAAGACCATTTTGCATTTATCACAATTGATGTTTAAATGAAATCCACACTTGGTTAATGCTGAAATATTATGTAAATTATCTGTAAATTCAGGTAAATTAATTCTATTTTGTACTTTGTTATTTAATGTTTCTGCTTTTGCAACACAGTTCAAGAGACTGTTTCTTCTTCCTTGTATAGACAGTTTGTTTCCATTAGTTTTTGATGCTCTATTTTTTTATAGGAATTAGAACCTATGCAAATATGTAAAGTTGCACCTGAATCAATCATGCAACACTGTGTCTCTCTCCCAGAGCAGATACTCAAAGTATGCTGGCTGGCGCCAAGTATCAGTTCTCTCCTGCTTAGCATTCTTTTGTGGGGGTCTGAGGTGCCGGGATCTGGAATGTGATGTCACTCCAGCCCAGGCACCACTGCAGGGAACTGTATGGGCAATACACATATCGTTCGGAGCTCCGTTAGAGCAGAGCATCCTACACTGGGCCCCAGGCACTCCAGTTCTCCTAAAGGTAGTGAGACTGGGTAAATCTAAAAAAAAAAATTACAATACAAAAAAATATTTTTTGAGTTTGTATTTGTGTGAGAATATCTGTGAGTGTGTGATATTGTGTCTGTGGTTGTTTGTGTGTCTGTCAGTGTTTTTGAGTGTGTTTGACTGTGTGTGTGCCCCCATACTCAAGCCTCAATCCCCCACAATACTGCCCATATCCCTCAAATTAACACCATAATTCCCTGCAATACTGTCCTTATCTCACCACACAAAAGCACCATTCCCCACAATCCTGTATCTATCCCCCCACTAAAGCCCCAATCCCTCACAATACTGCCTCTATCCCACCACACACTTTTGTTGTCAACGGTTTAGACATAATGGCTGTGTGTTGAATTATTTTGAGGGGACAGCAAATTTACACTGTTATACATGCGGTACACTTACTACTTTACATTGTTGCAGAGTGTCATTTCTTCAGTGTTGTCACATGAAAAGATATAATAAAATATTTACAAAAATGTGAGGGGTGTACTCATTTTTGTGAGATACTGTAGGTAAATCTCTAAGAGAGCATAATGATGCCAGTGATCTCTTAGAAGATTATTGTTTTAAGTAGGATTCTCTGCTAATGAATAGGTCTTGTAATACCATTTTGTGGGCATACCGTAAGTTCGTTTTGGTACCTATGGGGTGTCGTTAGTCTGTAAATAAGCTTGCAATTCTTTCCGTATGGAATCTACAAATTTGTTGCCAGCCAAAAGGCTGATAAAGGCAAATATTAGATTTGTCCATAAGATATATATGATGGATCGGACCATATACTGTCTCAGATTAAGCAACTCTTTACTTGAACTTTAGTTATGAGCCTATCAGCAAACACATATTGATTCTGGAATATGGTTTATGAGCTGATGAATATTATGAGTAGGACCTGTCATTTGGAGATAATTTTCTCCATACATACATATATGGATCCTGTCCAGGAGGAGCATGTCAGGCGGCAGGTGTAGGGCCAACACTTTAAAAAAAGCTACGTACAAAGGTAGGCAAGTCAGCAGGTGTCACTGCTTCAGAAATGCCTCAGAGTCGCAGGTTGATCCTCCTGCAATGATCTTCGAGATCCATGAGTTTGATCTCATAAGGTTTAAGTTGCATTTCCAGTTGTTGGAGTTTGTCAGATTTTGGGCCTCTGCAAACCTGCTCATTTTGTCTTTCATGTACAATGTTTGTGTGCCCAATTCTTGAATATATTTTCATCCACACTGTTGTTCCAAGCAAAAATTTGTTTAAATGTTTTCAAGGGTAGATTGCAGTAATGCCTTGGTGATGGGGTCTCCCTCAGGAGCAGAGTCTGTCTCTGATAGCAGAGTTCCAGATCCTGGGTCCTCATCTTGTTGGCCTCTGGCCACACATACAGTGATATACAGTGAGGGAAAAAAGTATTTGATTCCCTGCTGATTTTGAATGCTTGTCCACTGACAAAGAAATGATCAGTTTATAATTTTAATGGTAGGTTTTTAAAAAAAATCCAGAAAAACGCGTGTCACAAAAGTTAGAAATTGATTTGCATGTCAATGAGTGAAATAAGTATTTGATCCCCTATCAATCAGCAAGATTTCTGTTTCCCAGGTGTCTTTTAAACAGGTAACGAGCTGAGATTAGGAGCACTCTCTTAAAGGGCGTGCTTCTAATCTCAGCTCGTTACCTGTATAAAAGACATCTGTCTACAGAAGCAATCAATCAGATTCTAAACTCTCCACCATGGTCAAGACCAAAGAGCTGTCCAAGGATGTCAGGGACAAGACTGTAGACCTACACAAGGCTGGAATGGGCTACAAGACCATCACCAAGCAGCCTGGTGAGAAGGTGACAACAGTTGGCGCAATTATTCGCAAATGGAAGAAACACAAAATAACTGTCAGTCTCCCTCAGTCTGCTGCTCCATGCAAGATATCACCCCATGGATTTTCCATAATAATGAGAATGGTGAACTACAGCCCAGAACTACACAGGAGGATTGTGTTAATGATCTCAAGGCAGCTGAGACCATAGTCACCAAGAAAACAATTGGTAACACACTACGCCGTGAAGGACCGAAATCCTGCAGCGCCCGCAAGGTCCCCCTGCTCAAGAAAGTGCATGTACAGGCCTGTCTGAAGTTTGCCTATGAACATCTGAATGATTAAGAGTAGAACTGGGTGACAGTGTTGTGGTCATATGAGACCAAAATCGAGCTCTTTGGCATCAACTCAACTCGCCGTGTTTGGAGGAGGAGAAATGCTGCCTATGACCCCAAGAACACCATCCCCACCGTCAAACATGGAAGTAGAAACATTTTGCTTTGTGGGTGTTTTTCTGCTAAGGGGACAGTACTACTGTACTGCATCAAAGGGAGGATGGATGGAGCCATGTACTTTCAAATCTTGGGTGAGAACCTCCTTCCCTCAGCCAGGGCATTGAAAATGGTTCATGGATGGGTATTCCAGCATGACAATGACCCAAAACATACAGCCAAGGCTACAAATGAGTGACTCAAGGATAAGCACATTAAGGTCTTGGAGTGGCCTTTGTCCGTCTCCAGACCTTAATCCCATAGAAAATCTGTAGAGGGAACTGAAAGTTCGAGTTGCTAAACATCAGCCTCGAAACCTTGATGACTTGGAGAGGATCTGCAAAGAGGAGTGGGACAAAATCCCTCCTGAGATGTGTGCAAACCTCGTGGTCAACTACAAGAAACATCTGACCTCTGTGATTGCCAACAAGGGTTTTGCCACCAAGTACTAAGTCGAAGGGGTCAAATATGTATTTCACTCATTGACATGCAAATCAATTTATAACTTTTTTAACATGCATTTTACTGGATTTTTGTGTTGTTATTCTCTCTCTCACTGTTAAAATACATATACCATTAAAATTCTAGACTGATCATGTCATTGTCAGTGGGCAAACATTCAAAATCAGGGGATCAAATACGTTTTCCCTCACTGTATATACATATACAGTGAGGGAAAAAAATACATATTTAATTGCAGAGTATAATAAAAAAAAAAAAAATTTGCAGCAATTTGACTTAACTCAATGACTTTTGATGCCAACACACAACTCAATAAATAGGTCCAACAAAACATTGGCATTTATGCAATGGCAAAATAACAAAAAAAAGATCATTTACAGTATTCCCAGACCAAGAATATTTTGTGCCAGCTCGAAAAATGTTAATCGTGTTATGTGATACAGGTCAAGTCTAAATGAATAAATGAAACATGGCAAATCTAGGCAGAGTTCAGACACTGTATACTGAAAGTAACTTTGATAAAAATGTCAGCCTAGTGAGTCAGCCAGGGGATTTTTTTTTACCAATCTCCAAAATACACAGACTGTACTCCAGAGGCCTGAGACATTGCCTTTGGCCTTAGAGCATGAATAATATTGTGTAAATTGCGCAGCTTACTCTACCACATTCTGTGTGACAAAAATAGCATTATTATTACTTTGATTGTGTTTAGCAAGTACTAACTAAATCTCTTCTTTTTTTTAAACTGTGGCCCCTCAGTTTTTTACATTACAAATTTAACAAAAAACCTACAGATAATATGATGACTTTAAAGTAAACCTGTTAACTGTGATTATATTATATAAATCTCTCTCTATATATATGTGTGTGTGTGTGTGTGTGTGTGTGTGTGTGTATGTATATATGTATATATACATATATATGGAGAAATAAGAGATGCACTCTCAGGTCTTTACAAAAAAATCTGTTGGTATTTATTAAAAAAAAGTTACATCATCTGGTCAGACGATGTAACTTTTTTGGAATAAATACCAACAGATTTTGTTGTAAAGACCTGAGAGTGCATCTCTTATTTCTCCATATATTCCATAATGTGGGATTGCACCAAGGCATCAAAACATCTAACTAATGGGAGATAGGGTGAGTGCCAAGCTATCTATTTTTGTATATTTATATATATATATATATACACACACCCTGTGTGTGTGTGTGTGTATGTGTTGGTGTGTTAATGTGTAAGTATACCTGTGTAAGTATGTATGTGGCAGACATGCCAGCAGTCAAACACCAACGCAACACATTCCTGCAAACACAAACATGTCATATAAAGACACCCCTGAACTCTAACTCTAAAATTATATACAAACACCAATACTACACACAAATGTACATCTGCATTTAAAATCCAACAGTGCATCCAAACACACCTCTGCACGCAAACTAAACATTACATACAAACACATCCCTTTATTAAAACGTTAAGATTATATACAAACACCAACTCTACACACACAAACACAGCTGCTCCTAAGTACTACAATCTATTTACTATCTGTAGAAATTAGTGTATATATAGCAAAAAAAACTAAATTTGCCAAAAAAATAAAACATTATGCTCTGCTAATTAAAAGGTATATGCTACGGCAGAAAATTGTTTTGGTGGGGTTCCACGATGTTGATACACCATGTCAAAGGGTACCACTGGAAAAATTAATTGTGAACTCCTGGATAGACAAACAATACATGTTAACAATGTAATTGCTGCAATTTCATCAGAGCTTCTCTTCATGCAAATATAATTAAATTAAAGTGCTTTATTCAGGGAGAAAATAAAAATAAGACAGTAATAAAAAGTAACTATAGGTTCTACGTGTTTCGTCTTGTATATAGGACTTCCTCAGGGAACAAACAGTTAAAAACAATTAAAAACAGTTAGACAGTTTTGGACCCTGAGGGAGTCCTATATATAGAACCTATAGTTGATTTTTATTACTATCGTATTTGTTCTGCAATAAAGCACTTTAATTTAATTATATTTGGAGTTCCATCTTCTATAGTGGTTCCAAGGCTGGCATTCAAGATAAGATGCCCTTGATCAAGACCCAAGCATTCCAAAGGGAAGCACCCTAAGGTGATATAAAAAAGTATTTTTTCTGTTTTTTTTTTGGGTTTTTTTCCAGCTGTATCCTCTATTGATTTGGTTACATCTGCTGATATAAGGATATACTCTGGGATATCCTTAACCCCTTAAGGACACATGACATGTGTGACATGTCATGATTCCCTTTTATTCCAGAAGTTTGGTCCTTAAGGGGTTAAAGGAAGCCATATATAACAAGATAAGTTTATTATTTAACCCCATTTGTCACGTAAGCGGTGAGCGTGTGGTTTATGTGTGTATCACAAGTTACTAATTGGCTATTTTATTTAATTTGCTAAATCTCCAAGTTTAGTGAATAACTGTACATGTACTTTAGCCTGATATTGACAGTTTTTCATCCAAATTAATTACATGTGAAATACCAGTTTCAAGCAGACATGCTCAGAAGTAAACATGTGAGCTGTGATAGAATACATCATGGCCCTTTTAACTGTCTTTAGGTTCCAGTAGGCAACTGCGATTTTTAAGGTTGCTTATTTTCTTTTTTTTGTTTTCTATTTTAAATGTGCCTAACATTTTTGATCATACATTTTTTTAGCCTTTCTGATATATGCATACATCATTCGGCAAGCTTGAAAAATAATTATCAGCTAAAAGACTGGATGGCCGAACTAAGTTAAAGGATCACTATAGGGTCAGGAACACAAACATGTATTCCTGACCCTTTAGTGTTAAAACCACCATCTAGCCCCCTGGGCCCCTCATGCCTCCATAAATATAGCAAAATCTTACTGTATTCAAGCCTGAGGCTGTAGATCTGCATGCTGTTTGCCTAAAAAAAAGAAAAAAAGCAGTCTGCTGACATCATCAGAAGTGGTAGCCTGATCCAATCACAATGCTTCCCCATAGGATTGGCTGAGACTGACAAAGAGGCAGATCAGGGGCAGAGCCAGCATGATTCAAACACAGCCCTGGCCAATCAGCATCTCCTCATAGAGATGAATTGAATCAATTAATCTCTATGAGGAAAGTTCAGTGTCTGCATGCAGAGGGAGGAGATACTGAATGTTTGGATGAATTGTAGGCAGCCATGACCCAGGAAGGATCTCTAACGGCTATCTGAGGAGTGGCTAGTGAAGTTATCACTAGGCTGTAATGTAAACACTGCATTTTCTTTGAAAAGACAGTGTTTACAGCAAAAAGCCTGTAGGTAATGATTCTTCTCACCAGAACAAATTCTATAAGCTGTAGTTGTTCTGGTGACTATAATGTCCCTTTAAATCTATGAATACTTTGGCTGCTTTTCTTGTTTAATTTATATGGACAGCAAGTCTAGACAGTGTCAATTATCCTATAGTCAGTTATCATCTTTAATGCAGAACCACGTAAATAAGGAGAAGAATCAAATTTCCATGACAATTCTCCTTTAAATATCTGCAGATGCACAACAAACTGGCAAAATCTAGTGGCTAAACAAGAAAAGCTATTAAATATGATGGTCATAAAACACATTGTGATATTAAATGCTAATTATCCTGCTAAGCGATTAAGAAAAATAATTTATATGGTTCACCCAAAATATACTAAATTATCCAATAGAACAAATTTGCCACGTAGGGAGTATATTTGAGGCATTACTGAACTAAGTTCTTGCATTTTCCAAAGGAATAGAGTAATTTTTCTTACAACTTCATAAATCTGTAATTGAATATTTATGTATGAGACAGGCAATTGACATCTGAAATTATAGTCTAAAAAGCATTACTTAGAACTACTGGTATAGCACAGACAATGCTAATATTTAACATAATTTTTGAAGAAATTAAAATTACATTTCGTGAGTCTGTTATTAGTCCATTTACTTTGGTAAAATGTATAATGCTTAGTTATTTATTTCTACTAGCCAAAAGGCAATGGAGGATATGTATCATAATGTTATGAAAAGTGGTAGTTAAATTCTGTCCTTAGTTTGATCATATTATCAAAGTGATCTACAAACTAATGGTTATATTCATACTAAATAATGCCAGTTTTACAGAAATTTCCATTTCAGGAGAATACCACATTTACAGGATTGGAAGCATTTCACCGCCTTTTAGTCCAATTCGTTAATGAATTCCATTTCAATTTTAATGTATGACTATTTCATTGGAAATTCATTGAGCTAACACTGGATAACTAATTGGTGGTGGATGTGTGAAGCATAACAATATTTAAAGCTGATTTAATTTATAGCTAGACTGCTGTAGGAAAAGGGGTTAGAAAGACACTCCACCTAATGACCACATTCATTGAAGACATTTAAAGGGAGGTAAGAACTTTTTATTTACTATTTGAGGAGAATGAATCACATTTTCGAGAACCATCCCTTTAGATAGAATATTCCCTTGACATTAAGTCCCACAGGTTATTTTGATCTCAGAGATACAGACTTTAAAGTATTAAATCATAAAATCGTATCCTATGTTGTGCTTCAAGGATAGGTTAGAAACATTAATTTATAAAACAAGGGACAAATTCACATTTTAGAACTACTGCTTAGCCATATATTTATTTATATTTTCCCCCAAAATCACAACTAACCTAAGTTCACACAAAAGTGCCTCGTGTCTAGAGACTCAGAGAAGGCATAGGGAGAAAAATCTGCCCATTCATTTGGTTGTGATTGGGCACACCTGCTACACATCTTATTGATGAAGTCTCTTAATGTATCAGAGGTGCAAAAGCAGACAACCCCACTTCCTTTAATGACTTCAGCAACATTCAATGGTCATGCAGGAATGCTTGAGAAAATCCTGTGATACGTTCACAATGGAGAAAAGCTATTAATTAACTGTGTCATGCGAATACATGTGAATACAAAAATTGGACTAACACTACTGTGTCATGCGAATATATGTGAATACAAAAATTGGACTAACACTATTGATACAATAATTTCATTCAAACCGTGTGCTCTATCGATACCGTAGAATAGAATAACCATATTGTCCTGTGACCCACACTGAAAAAAACTTGTTGCTGGGGCTGAATTTAAAGGAGCACTATACGGTCAGGAACACAAACATGTATGCCTGACCCTATAGGGTTAAAACCACTATCTAGCCACCCTGGTCCCCTCTTGCCTCCCTAAAAATAGTAAAATATTAATTGTATTCAAGCCTGAAGCTGCTGGATATGTCCCTGTTTCCTCTAGACCTGCCCACTGCCTGCTGACATCAGCAGAAGTGGTGGCCTGATCCAATCACAATGCTTCCCCATAGGATTGGCTGAGACTGACAAGGAGGCAGATCAGGGGCAGAGCCAGCATGATTCAAACACAGCCCTGGCCAATCAGCATCTCCTCATAGAGATGAATTGAATCAATGAATCTCTATGAAGAAAGTTCAGTGTCTGCATGCAGAGGGAGGAGATACTGAATGTTTGGATGCATTTTAGGCAGCCATGACCGAGGAAGGATCTCTAACAGCCATCTGAGGAGTGACCAGTGAAGTTATCACTAGGCTGTAATGTAAACACTGCATTTTCTCTGAAAATACACTGTTTACAGCAAAAAGTCTGAAGGTTATGATTCTACTCACCAGAACAAATTCAATAAGCTGTAGTTGTTCTGGTGACTATAGTGTCCCTTTAAGAGTGAATGGATAAACATCTAAATCTTGGCAATGCCTCCATAAACAGTGAGGTAGAGCTCAGGAATGCACAAAACAGTTAGTAATACAGTTAACTGTGACTCTTAGTATCGAGAGCTCCCAATTGTGAAAAAGGGAATTGTACCAGAATGAGTATGAAGAATATTAGATATCAGGTAGCTTCAAAAAATGGAGCAAGTATTGGAGCAAGAAACAAATTAATATCTAGGAAAAGCAAGAACATTGTGGCGATTGTAGGTAAGAATACAGTATGCAATATGTAAGAGACATTGAGGGGTATTTACTAAAATGAGAATTCAAATTGAAACATTCTCTAAGTCTGTTACACTTCCAGAATGGCTACATTGGCCTAAAATGTAAAATCCAGTTTGCATTCTTACTTTAGTGAATAACCCTCAATGTGTGTAAGCGATAGAAAGAGAGAGAGCTTGTATGGCTTAGAAAGTGTGAATTTATTAACATTTGTGTATATATTTAAGAGTGAAAGTGTATGTGTGGCCTAGAGAGTTAGTCCCAAGAGAAAATATGCAATATAATAAAAACCATCTATTACTAGTAACTCCAACAACTCCCTTGCGTCAGCAGTACCAATGTTAACACTGTGTCTGGTGTCAAGGCAAAATAAAGCTATTTTAGGTAAAACTGCTAAACATTCTAAACATGAACTAAACGGCCATTAGTTTCCAGGCTCTTTACCCTAGAATCACTCAAGTTTTGCTTCAATAAGTAAGAATATATAGTTCTATCTTCCAATTGAGGGTGTATTTTGCCTTGCATGATTATGTAGGCCGAAGAGTGGAAAAGAAAATAACTAAATCCCCTAAATTTAATTTACATGGCCTGCCAAAATTGTATGTGATGAAAGCTTATCTTACACTGCTGACTTTAAAATATTGGTGAAAATGAATATTTTAAAAAGTCAGCATAAGAAATGTGAAATTCAACAGAAATCTAATGAGACTGGGAAATTAATTTTTTTTCACTTGATCCTTTTTTTTCTTTTAAGTTGTTGCTGAAGCTTTTTACAATTCTGAAAAGCAAAGTAAATTAGTTTTGCTTGCCTTTTAATAAATATTATCATCTTCAAGGCGATTTTTCATAAAATAGTGTTAGAGCCATGGGCGTTCGCAGGAATTTTTCTGGGGTGGGGGGGGTAATTGTAATGTCATCAATGCTCTGACCCTTTTTGCAGGGCTGGACTGGGGATACAAAGTAACCCTGGAAAAAAATGTATGCCAGCCCCATAAGTCATTGTGCCATGTAGTGTGTGTGTGTATTTTTCTAATTCAAAATATTGGTTCTGTTAGTGTAAAAAAATTAATTATCAAGTAATTATAAAGTAAGCATACTGTCATGTATTCATCCGCTTATAAAAATGTGGTTAATGGCATTTACTGTCCACACAGGAAAAGTTGTGCCGAGCAGCAACCAAATCCACAGAAGGGTTAATGCTGAGCAGCAATTATTCAAATGGAAACCTGGTAGCTGCCTTTGGGGTCAAAGGCCGGTTACAGCCTATCAGATCTTAAGAGGGGTATTTAGGCCCAGTTCCCAGTTGTCCGAGAGCGCGTTCCTGATTCTAGTTTCTTCTGGTTTTTGACTTTGGCTTTGATTTTGACTACTCTGTATTCTGGTATCCCTGACCTTTGGCTTTCTCTTATCGTTGTTTCTCTTTCTGTATCCCTTGACCTCGGCAAGTATCCTGACTATTCTTTGGTATGTTAAGTCCGGCCATTCTAAGGCCCGGTAATACGTTACCTATTAGTCATCTGTGTGACACAATTCTACGTGCTGGATCAACTAGTAATCCTGACACATACTCACATGCAGACGCAGACAAGCTCACTGACACAAGCACACAAGCTCATTGATACAGGCTCACAGACAAACAAACAATCTCATTGATACACATAAGCTCATTGACATAAAAAAAGGTCACTGATACACACAAATAGGCTCACTGGCAGACAATCTCACTGATACACACAGGCACAGTTAGTATAAACTCTGACACTCACACAAGGTTACTACAGACAAACTCATTAGTATACAAACACAAACTTACTACAGACAAGCTTACTGTCACACACACGCGTGCTCACAACAGACAAACTCACTGACACACACACACATGCTCACTACAGAAAAGCTCACTGACACACACATGATCACTACAGACAAGCTCACTAACACACATACACATGCTTACTACAGACATGCTCACTAACACACATGCTCTACTTACTACAGACTACAGACAAAGTTCACTACAGAAAAGCTCACTGATACACGCATGGTCACTACAAACTCACTGACACACACACATGCTCACTACAGAAAAGTTCGCTGACACACACACATGCTCACTGACACATATACACATGCTCACTACAGACATGCTCACTGACACACACACATGCTTACTGCAGAAAAGCTATCTGACACACACAAGGTAACTTACACATAAGCTACACTACACACCTACTCACTACACACATACTCACTACAGACAAACTAACTGACACACACACACACATGCTCACTGACACACGCATGCTTAATGCAGAAAAGCTAGCTGACACACACAAGGTCACTTACACATAAGCTAACTGACAAACACATGCTCCCTACAGAAAAGCTCGCTGACACGCACATGCTCACTGCAGAAAGGCTCACTGACACACATGCTCATTACAGACAAACTCACCGACACACACAAGCTCACTGCAAACAAGCTCACCAACACACACACACAAGCTCATTGTAACATATACACATGCTTACTACAGACAAGTTCACTGACACACACATGCTCCCTACAGACAAACTCACTGACACACACATGCTCACTACAGACAAACTCACTGACATACACACAGACTCACAACAGACAAGCTCACTGACACACACACACAAGCTCACTGACACACACACAAGTTCACTACAGACAAGCTCACTAACACACACACATGCTCACTACAGAAAAGCTCACCAATGCACACAAGCTCACTGACAGACAAGCTCATTGACACATATACACATGCTCACTACAGACATGCTCACTGACACACACATGCTCACTACAGAAAAGCTAGCTGACACACACAAGCTCGCTTACACATAGGCTCACTGACACACACACACACACACACACAGAAGCTCACTGACACACATACACATGCTCACTACAGACAACCTCACTGACACACACACAAGCTCACTCACTAGCAGGCACACACACACACAAACACACACACACACACACACACACACACATACAATCACACAATCACACAATCACTGTCATGGGCTGAAGCTTACCTGTCACAGAAGGCTGTGGGAGACTGGGAGCACTGGGAGGTGGTCTCCATGTTCTGCCCTCTTCCTTAGTCAGCAACGTAAGTGTGGGAGGTGGAGTTGTGAGGGGGCAGGGCTTCCATGCAGGAGGTAGGGCCTGAATGCGGAGGCTGAGCATAGAGGCATGGAAATGGTGGGTATTCAGAAGGGAGCCTCAAAGTTATCTTTCCGGCCCTCAAGCAGCCTAAATGCGGACCCCAGCACCTCCCTCCTTCTTTCCCTTGGACTGAGTTGTCACAGTCCAAGGGAAAATTGCCTGTGGGGAAAGGGCATGGTGAAAAATCCATGCGGACGCCCATTGTTAGAGCTACAGAATCGTTAGAAGTATAGGTTATAATACAGATTATAATTTTTGCATCTTTGTTGTTTACTTTAAACAATTTACCTGGCTTATGTGCCCAAAGAACTTGGCATGGATAAAAACGTTATTTTCATACTACCGCTTTTTTGCTCAAATACATTTTGAACATTGAATCTTGATGGTCATGACAAGTATCTTGGATCTATTTACAAAGATCTAACTTTGTAAACTAACTTTTAAATGGAAGTCAACTGATGACAAATTAGTTTGGCTTAAGATGAGCACTTGAAGCTCCATCATATTTGCTCTCTCCATAAAGCGTCTTCCTCTGGCCATTCTAGAACCAACCTTTAAAGCTCTCTAGTTGTTGATTGGCTGTCAAGTATTTGACCTTTGCAGGAGAATTGAAAAAATTACCATCAAGGTTCAGCCAATTATAACCAAGAGAGCTGTAACCAAACCCTAGCAACAACAAGCAGCCAGGAACTAGTAAATAACTAGAACAAATTGGCTACCATCACTACCTCTCACACACGGAAGGGACCAAAAAATGTGTGATGTGGCTTAGACCATCCTAACAAGAGTTTGTTAAGTCTCTCCTATTTATATACACCTCTAAGGTGAGGTATGGTTAAATAAAATGCAGACATGCACATTTCTTTCCACATCATGTGTTTTATCGGGTCAGGAAGGTAAATGACAGGCACACAAGTCTCCTGTTCATGTCCAAAGCTAGGGTAGATCTGGCATATATTCACACTTATTAAGATATGGTTCTAGCTACCCTCACTCATCTGGTCATGTTCCTCCTTTAGTATACCAAATATGCTCCTCATAGGGAAGACCTGCACTTCTGGCACTATTAAGTAAGATCACACTTCCAGTTATTAGCCTGGAATTGAAATGCCCAGCCTCCCTGGCATTGATGTATCTAGTAATAATGCGCATGAATGGAATACTTTAAGCACCAAAACAAGTTTAGCTTAAGGAAGTAGTTTTAATGTGTACATGGTGCTCTTGGAGTATAACTGCTCAATTATCTGCCATTTAGGAGTAAAATGACTTTGGTGGAGTAGTCCTCACTGGAATATAAAATGGATGCCAGGTAGAGAATAAAAGAACAAATAAAAAAGTAAAATGGGGGGACCTATTGTCCCCACCGACCCCCACCCATGAGCGTCGGGGCCTTAGAAGACAATGGGGGAGCCCATTGTCCCTCCCGCCCTGGCCCCCACCTATAAGCGGCTGGTAGGGGCCCTAAAAGACAATGGGGGGACCTATTGTCCTCCCCCCAGGCCCCCACCCATGAGCGGCGAATGGGGGCACTAAAAAACAAATAAATACCCCCCTGCCCCAGTCCGAATTTAGGACAATAGCAAATGCCCCAGTGTTTAACTTGGCATATGCGGGAATTTCACAGCGCTATCTAGTGTGGGCAGATGATATGTCTCACACAAAAATGGCGGCAACCAGGACATATAATAAAGATTTTAAAAAGGTAATATGAGGGGCCTATGGGCATTTTGAGGTGACTAGGGGGGAAATTAGATGTAGTAGAGTCAGGAGTGGGGTTAAAAAAACAAAAAAAAAATAGTATTCTGCTACCAATTTGGTATTTCCTGTTATTTTATTTGAAAATGCTATTATTTATTTAGGTAAAGGTTATAAACATGTTGTAGCCCATTGCGGTTAAACGTATATCATTAAGCATATTTCTAAAACTTTAATTCAACACAACTCAGGTATTTAGCTTTCTCAACAAGCAGGAAACATCTGATTGGTCATAATTTGATTTAATAATATTGTTAAAATAAAGTCAAGGACCAGCTTAGTTATAGCAAGTCAAATGTTCTAAGGATGCCAGAGGAGCAACTATCCTAGTAAGTAAATCAATATTAAATAAGTAATTGGAATCATGAGAAATAATTATTTTAAAGAAAGATCTATACACGTTTTATAACATGCCCCACCACCCTAAAATGCTAATTTTGGATTTCGTATAATTTAGATTTAAAGCTCTTCTCAAGTGATGGTCAATGTTATGAGTTCAAGCGTGTAATCTTCTGCAGGAAACCAGGTAATAGACTCAATGTTCTGCCCATTTGCTCATTCCAGTAATCTAATCCTTCTTTTCATTGCTCCTCTTTTCATACTCCCAGTTGTGTTTCTCCTTCTCCTCTTCCTCTATTTCGGTTAACCAGTTCATATGTGCTTCTCATCCCTTCCATCTTAAGCAGTGTTAGCTATTCCGATTGTAAAAATACTTCCAAATATGCCATTTTTGTATTAGAAGTACAAGCCTGTGTTCAAGTCACATTACTATTAAATTATGAGCTGTAGTACATTTCTTTAGTTTCTCTTATTTCTGCTTGCATCCAACCATTCCAAATTTTCTTCACAACCTACAGCATTGTTTTTCCTGTTATATTGAATGCAGCATGGACTAGAATTTTTTGGGGTCAAATACACTATTTGGCATATATTACCTAACCAGTGGCAGCTCTAGACTTTGTGCGGCTATAGGCAAAACTCAAACATGAGGTCCCTACACCAGTAATGAAAAAAAAAAAAATAGGGGTTGCACTGTGTATGTTTATTAGGAGCTGTAATTATGGGGGTTCAAGTGTGTGTGTGTGTATAAGGGCTACAGTCAGGAATGTGTCTACCACCAGGCAAACAAGGCATTTGCCTTGGTCGGCAGTTTCCAGGGGGCGGCAAAAAACGCCACCTCCAAATGCCCAGGCAAATACCTTTTTTGCCTAATTTTATGGGAGCCCAAGAGCTAGCCGGCTGGCCACCTTTGGGCTCCCCCAGGACAGGCGGCTAGTTGTTTCCCGGACGGGCGGCGAGCGAGAACTTTCCCCTAAACTCTCTCTGCTCAGCTCCCTCACGCGACCCGTAGTAATTCCGCGACCCGGAATATGACGTCATATTCCGTCTCCTGGCATCACTTTGCTGCGTGCGATGGAGCTGAGCAGATAGCTCAGGGGAAAGTGCTCCCTCGCTGAAAACTTAGAGCACCCACCTGCCTGCACATCCGGCCGCCTTCCTGCCCAGCAACCCCACTGGACCACAGGTGAAAAATCCACCCAGCGATCCCAAACGTAGGGAGGCTGGGTGGATTTCAATTTAAAAAAAAAAAATAATAATTGTGAGTGTGGGGAAATGTGTGTGTGTGTCAGTGAATGTGAGTGAGTGTGTGTCAGTGAATATGAGTGAGTGTCAGTGATGTGAGTGAGTGTGTGTCAGTGAATGTGAGTGTCAGTGAATTTAAGTGAGTGTCAGTGAATGTGAGTGAGTGTGTGTCAGTGAATGTGAGTGAGTGTGTGTCAATGAATGTGAGTGAGTGTGTGTCAATGAATGTGAGTGAGTGTCAGTGAATGTGAGTGTCAGTGAATTTGAGTGAGTGTCAGTGAATGTGAGTGAGTGTGTGTCAGTGAATGTGAGTGAGTGTGTGTCAATGAATGTGAGTGAGTGTCAGTGAATGTGAGTGTGTCAGTGAATGTGAGTGTGCATGTCAGTGAATACGAGTGAGTGTGTGCCAGTGAATTTAAGTGAGTAGGTGTCTGTCAGTGAGTGTGTGTGTTTCAGTGAATGTGAGTGTGTGTGTCAGTGAATTTGAGAGAGTTTTTGTGTTTTAGTGAATGTGTGTGAGTGTGTGTCAGTGAATGAGAGTGAGTGTGTCTGTCTGTCAGTGAGTGTTTGTCTAGTAAATGTGTGTATCTGAATGATTGTATGCGCCTGTCAGTGAGTGTATGCGTCTGTCAGTGAGTATGCGTCTGTCAACGGGTGTCTAAATGATTGTATGTGTGTCAGATTTTGTCAAAGTGAGTGTCAGTGGTGTACATACTGGGGTTCCAGGGGTCCCGGCCGCCCTGCGACCCGGTATGCATGCCAGTGTGGCCACATTTTGCCAGCCTCTTCTCCTAGGGGGCCCAGGAGCTGGCCACCTCAGGGCCCCCTGAGGCTGGAAGTGGCTTCACTCTGCCGGCGGACGGGCGTGCGAGGGAGCACTCTCCCCTGAGTGCTCTCTGCCCAGCTCCCTCGCGTGCACTGCACTGATGCCGGAGCCGGAATATAACGTCATATTCCGGCTCCGGCATCAGTAAGTGGCGCGCGAGGGAGCTGGGCAGAGAGCACTCAGGGGAGAGTGCTCCCTCGTGCGCTCGCCCAGCAGCCCAGCAGCCCCACTGGACCCCAGGGACAGCAGGAATCCCCACAGCACTCCCAAAGGTAGGGAGGCTGGGGGATTAAAAAAAAAAAAAAAGTGAGTGTGTATGTGTGTTAGTGTGTGTGTCAGTGAGTGTGTTACTGTGTGTGTCTGTTAATGTGTGTGTTACTGTGTGTGTGTCACTGAGTGTGTTTGTGTGTCTGTTATTGAGTGTGTGTCTGCTAGTGAGTGTCAGTGTGTGTGTTACCGAGTGTATTAGTTTGTGTGTGTCTGTTAGTGAGTGTGTGTTTGTCAGTGAGAGTGTATGTTTTGTGAGTGTGTATGTGTGTCTGTCACTGAGTGTGTGTCTGTCAGTAAATGTGTGTGTCTGTTAGCTAGTGTGTATGCATCTGTTCATGAGAGTGTGTGTGTGTGTGTAGTTAAAACCCCTTCAGCACTTACATTATTCCAGCGCCGGGCTCCCTTGGCGATGGGGATCTCTCCGCCCCGATCCGCCTCTCAGCTTCGAATGCGCATGCGCAGCAAGAGCCGCGCACGCATTCAAACCGCCCATAGGAAAGAATTACTCAATGCTTTTCTACGGACGTCCAGCTGGATTAACCCTCAGTGAAACATAGCAGTTTCTCTGAAACTGCTATGTTTTCAGCTGCAGGGTAAAACTAGAGGGACCTGGCACCCAGACCACTTCATTGAGCTGAAGTGATCTGAGTGCCTGTAGTGGTCCTTTAAGTGTATCTGCATGCACTGGCAGCACACCGCGGTTGCAGGGGTCGCAGCCCTGCGACCAGGTGCCCGCCGCCATGTGTAGCGGCACCGGCCTGCAGAAAGTAAGCGCGGGGGGGGGCACGGATTAATTTTCGCACCAGGGCCCCATGGATCTTGTGTACGCCACTGGTGAGTGTATGTGTATGTCATTGTATCTGAGAGTGTGTGCTGGTCCGTGAGTGTGTGTCTGTCAGTTAAAATGTGTGTACGTTAACAGGAAGAGGTGTGGCCTTGACAGGAAGGGGCAGGTACATTTAAACTAGGGGGTGCCCGAGATCTGTCATGCTTAGGGCAGCAACATTTTAAAATGCACCACTGGCTATAGTGTTTGTGTATAGGGGGTGTAGTGTGTTTGTATGATTGGGTAGAGGGTGTTTATATTATTTGTATTTGTAAAAATGGCTTAGGTTTGCTAACCTCATGGGCTTGCTTTTACCTCTATACAGAGGCATATGCATGTCTGTGTCCTCCTGTTTTTGCACTCTCCAATCTTTAAAGAAGAGGGAGAATAACATCCTTTAAAAACTGTTGTGTAGGGTGTGAAAATTGCTGCCCTACACTGCAGTAATTTTCAAAGCCACCAAGGGTAGCACTTTTCACTACCTGCACAGCAGTATGAAAAACAGTTTTTAAAGAAAAGAGAGAATTCATACTTTTAGCAAACTGATGTGCAAGGTGTGAAAAAAGGTGCCATGCAAATATAGTGGATTTCATGTCCTGCACAATACCAAAAAAACCCCTCAAAATTTCCAAAAAATAATACAGTCACTCCTCACTTACTAGGTCCTTAAGAGAATTGGTCGGTAAGCGAGAATGCCTCAGACCAGTGTGAAAAACAAGTCTTGCACACGTCCTATAGGGAATAACAGATGTCTGGATCTCAAAAAACATTTTCAGATAATTTGGGTCATTCAAATTGATAGTTACTGAATTCCAATTAAAGGAACACTATAGTGACCAAAATTACTTTGGCTAAATAAAGCAGTTTTAGTGTATAGATCATTCCCCTGCAATTTCACTGCTCAATTCACTGTCATTTAGGAGTTAAATCACTTTGTTTCTGTTTATGCAGCCCTAGCCACACCTCCCCTGGCTATGATTGACAGAGCCTGCATGGAAAAAAAAAACTGGTTTCACTTTCAAACAGATGTAATTTACCTTAAATAATTGTATCTCAATCTCTAAATTTAACTTTAATCACATACAGGAGGCTCTTGCAGGGTCTAGCAAGCTATTAACATAGCAGGGGATAAGAAAATCTTAATTAAACAGAACTTGCAATAAAGAAAGCCTAAATAGGGCTCTCTTTACAGGAAGTGTTTATGGAAGGCTGTGCAAGTCACATGCAGGGAGGTGTGACTAGGGTTCATAAACAAAGGGATTTAACTCCTAAATGGCAGAGGATTGAGCAGTGAGGCTGCAGGGGCATGTTCTATACACCAAAACTGCTTCATTAAGCTAAAGTTGTTCGGGTGACTATAGTGTCCCTTTAAACCAAATTTTGAATTACAGGGTGCTTAGAATTTATTATAAAAGTAAGTTTAGCTGAGTTTTTAAAGGTTTTGCTATTTTTAAAGTGGGCTCAGTAATCTAAATTCATAAAATAATGTATCTAATTAACCCCTTAAGGATGGTGGGCAGTCCCCCAAATTGGGAATAAAGTTAAATAATGGATAAAGAAAAGCATGGATATATATTAGAAAGTATTTTATTAAAAAGATAGCCCCGTACTGGAAGGACATATACAAGATACTGAAACGGTTCACAGACGACCCACCACCATTCAGCCCAGCAGCCATGCTGCTACACCACACTAAGATCCCCAGAACGGCATACAAGAAATCGCTCACAATACGCATACTGAACACGGCCAAAACACTAATACCACAGTTCTGGAAACAACAAGACACCCCTCCCCTAAAAACCCGGTTCACACAAATGGAGGAACTAAGATCCTTAGAAGAACTACACAATACCGCAAACGACACATTCCAAAAATACCTCAACACTTGGACACACTGGATTCTGCAGAAAACCAAACCTGACTTCACTACCATACTACAAGCTACACCCTCACACTAGAACACAGACATCTCAAAAGTAGAAAGGCGGGAGATCATGGCCCTTTGACGTAACAGAGCCCCTCATAACCCCACCATGCCAGAACCGAAACCCCCACTCCATACCAAATCAGTCACAGGGAGCCTAGACATATAGACAATACATACGTACGAATATAACAAAGAAATACACCTTATACACACACTTATATACAATGATACTTATCAGTGGTATCAATACATACGTACGATCTGACCGGCGAACAGCTAGGAACAAGATAGGAACAAGACAGGCACGCAGACAACCCCCACGGGCACAGATGGGATAAGACGAAGTAACCACAAAACCACCAATTAGACACCCACCGGCCCAAACGAGACCCCACGACACAGAGAAATAGGTCATTCGAACAACTACAAGATATGAGGCCAGTACAACCTAACTGCCCCACTAAGAGGTGGATCGGCGGATCTCAGGACCTCGGCTGCTGCGGGACCTTCCTTGACACACACACACTCTCACAACAAAAGTAATGACACACACACATTCTCTAACAGGAGAAACACAAGGGACTTATGAGTCAGACAAGAACACGGACTTGCGAACTCATCTGAATGGGCTATTGACATATGTTTTTCAATTGATATAAGCAATATGCTCCAAGAGACCTGCAGGTCTCACTGTTCTATACACTGAAATACGAACGCTAACATTATGCCCGATAAGGGACCTGCGAGGCCACAGAAGACTCTCTATGAATACTAATGTATAGACACCAAAATATATCAGGGACTTGCGAGCCCCGCAGTGCAGTTTTTGAACTCCCTAAAGGAACTGCTGATAAAGCAACGAAACAGTATTTACAAAAAAGAAAATACCATAAGCCCAATCCTAAAAGAGCTAAGGGACATATGAGTCCGACAGGTAACCTCTAACGCAAAACGATTACACGAAACACAGGAGGGTAGTACATACACGACTAACGGCCTCGGGGACTGGCAGTCCCAGGACATAATAGATAACTGTACCAGGGAGAGACCTGCACACCATAATGAAACACGCAATGGACCACAGTCTCTTACCACGGGCAATAACCTTATAACCTTAGGTGTAATGGGACCTGTGTGTCCACACAGTCATTTAATTTACCGTGAAAATACTACCTACTGTTTATACTCCACATGACCTGCGAGCCCAACACGCAATTACTACTTGTGCTACGAAGTGACCTGCGCGTCACCACAATATGTCTGCGTGATCAGCATTACCATTTTCCCTGTTATTTCAACACGAAAGTCACTAAACGAAATGAATGGGACCTGCGTGTCCTGGTTGAATATCTCATATGACATGATCGAAACTGAAAAATATAAAATAACCAATAAAAATATATTTACAAAAAAAAAAGAGAATTTTATTAATATATTATACACACAATTTCTTTGTATATATTTATCTATTTAGTATTTTAATATTTTATCATACATGTATTTATATTTTATATGTATAATTTATGCTAAATTGCACTAATTGCATTATTCCTGTTATATATGTATGTATGTATGTATGTATGCTATATATGTATGTATGGTATATATGTTTGGTATATATATGGGATGCTTTCATTAATTTATTATATATTTTACATATACATTTTGATATTAATATATATATATATATATATATATATATATATATATATATATATATATATATATATATATAGTCTTGATACTCCCGCACTCAATTTGCCGGTCTTGTACCTGCCTCGGTGCTGCCTCAGCCGTATAATATACACATAAGAAAAGAGTGCACTCCAGAGGACTTCTTTGAAAAAATATATTTATTTTATTCACATCTGTGTGAAGATACAGTCAAGTCGACGTTTCAGTCCCCGAAGGACTTTTTTCAAGACAGTGAGAAGCGGGAAAAGTGAAGATTTAAATATGGTGAAACTAAGCTCTGATTGGAGAGTAAGATTACGTGAAAAAAAGGTAGTGATGTCATAAGTGAAATGTCAAAGTTCAGAGAGCATCATCCCTGAAAGAATTTAACCCCATAAAGTGTAAATATAATAGAGAGTCTATCTAAGAAATCTAAGTGAGAACAGCATAAGTAGCCGAGCTGGAGATAATCCACAACCCGAAAAATTAAAAATTAAAAAAACAAGGATATGAATAATGAAGGATCGGGACGTCACCCAACACCCATACAGGTCTACTAAATGTCTAATGTAGAGTACAAAAAAATATATATAATGAAACTAGAGCTGGGGAAATCAGATCCTATGGAGGAAATAGAGTTGCAAGAGCAGGTCTAGTCTAATGTATGCAACAAATACAAAGTTTCAAAAGGAGAATAGACAGTATCAAATTCTAATAATCCATAACTTTAAATACAAGAAGCAAATTTACTGAAATAGAGAATATACTTGAAACTAAAAATAAACATAAGTATAAATATGTAATCTATCATTATCTTTTCGGGATAAAGCAATTCAGAGGATTTATCTCATTCAATCCTCCTGGATAAACTGTTCCCAGTGTAAAGATCCAGAAGGCTTCTCTTTGGAGAAGCAAATTGTCTCTGTCACCACCCCGCAAAGGGATCGGGACATGTTCAATGCCCATAAATTTAAAGGTTGGCAATGTGTGTCTCGCTATGGGGGTCGATGCAATACCACTGGAGAGTGCCACTCTAATGGTCGATCTGTGTCCCCTCATTTGTTGTCTTAAGTCATTAGATGTTTTGCCAATGTACATAAGGCCGCAAGGGCATAAAATACGATAGACCACATGTGTTGTGGTACATGTAATGCGTTGACGTATTTTATATTCCTTCCCTGAATGTGGGTGAAAAAATGATTTTCCTGTAGTCATATTATTGCAAGCTGTACATTTCAAGCACCGGAAACAGCCAGGGTTCTGATGTAAAGAACGTCTTGATGTTTGTATATCAGTATGGACCAAATAGTCCCTTAGATTTTTATTTCTCCTGTAACTGATCATGGGGTTATGTTGAAATATCGTTGGTAGTGTCTTATCTTTTTTAAGTATCTCCCAATTGTCCCGTACTATTAGAGACAAGTCACGAGATTGTGAATGGAAAGTTTGAGGAAAAATCAATCTAGCTGGTTTCTTCTTAATCATGGGTTCATCGGTGTCTAGCTGTAGTGCCTTCGAATATGCTCTATCCAATGTATACTTCGAATATCCTCTCTGGGTAAATTTCTCAAACATCTCTTGTACCTGTATGGCAGCCTTGTTGGAATCCGAATTATTTCTCAGTACCCTTGCAAATTGTGATACCGGTAAGGATTTCATCAAACTGGGAGGATGGTGGCTAGTAGCGTGTAACAACGTGTTACAATCAGTTTTTTTCTCAAACAAGGTGTAACCCAGTTTATTGTTTTCAATAAAAATACGGAGATCCAAAAAGTCCATTTGTTTATTGTTGATTTGATATGTAAATCTAACAGGTAAGTCAAGATGGTTAAGTGACTGTAGCATATTGAGTAGTGTTTGCTCTTCCCCAGACCAGATGATAAAGATGTCATCGATATATCTGAAATATTTCAAAATATGCTGACTGTATTCTTGCAAAATTTATTTCTGTTCGCATGCATGCATGTATGCATTAGCATACATCGGTGCCATAGGAGCACCCATAGATGTCCCCGAAATCTGAATATAGAATGATCTCTCAAACCTAAAATAATTAAGTGTAAGACATAATTCCAATAACTATATATATATTCTACATGTATATTTATTTATTTATCTCAAATGTTTACATAATAAAGTGATTTTATTGAATATAATTTGAGGGACCTGTCTGCCCTGTCTGACAACCCAGGCAGAAGGTCCAGATAATTTAATTTTCAAGCCCTATATTTAACCATGTAACGTTCCAAAACACCATAAAACCTTCCATGGAGGCTACTGTTGTACTCAGGAGACTTCACTGAATAAAAATATGAGTATTTGGGACCCCTAGTCACCTTGATTGGGGGGGGGATTTTCATTTAGGTCCCCCCCCACCATTATTATCTAGGGCCTCCACCCACCGTTCAGGGGTGGGGGCCGGGGGTAGGACAGTAGGTCCCCCCCTCTCATTATTTAGGGCCCCCACCCACCGCTCTGCGGTGGGGGCCGGGGGGGACAGTAGGTCCCCCCCTTATTGTTTTTTAGGGCCCGCACCCACCACTGAGGGGTGGGGGCCGGGGGAGAAGATGGTAGGTCCCCCCACCATTATTATCTAGGTCCCCCACCCACTGCTCAGGGGTGGGAGCCGGGTGGAGGACAGTAGGTCCCCCCTCTCTTTATTTAGGGCCCCCACCCACCGCTCAGGGGTGGGGGCTGGGGGGGACAGTAGGTCCCCCCTTATTGTTTTTTTAGGGCCCCCACCCACCGCTCAGGGGTTGGGGCCGGGGGGAGGACGGTAGGTCCCCCCCACCATTCTTATCTAGGGCCCCCACCCACCGCTCAGGGGTGGGGGCCGGGGGGGAGGACAGTAGGTCCCCCCTATCTTTATTTAGGTCCCCCACCCACCGCTCAGGGGTGGGGGCCAGGGGGGAGGACAGTAGGTCCCCCCCCTTATTGTTATTTAGTAGGCCCCCCCCTTATTTTACATGCTTTAAAGCACGTTATTCCAAACAATTTAGGAATGTTAGGTGATTTATGCCCTTTATGGATTAAAACCAGACTCTGCATCAACTATGTAATTTTCCATGGGAGTTTTGCCATGGATCCCCCTCCGGCATGCCACAGTCCAGGTGTTAGTCCCCTTGAAACAACGTTTCCATCACTATTGTGGCCAGAAAGAGTCTCTGTGGGTTTTAAAATTCGCCTGCCTCATAAAGTCTATGGCGGTTCGCCCGGTTCGCCTGTTCGCGATCATTTGCGGAAGTTCGCGTTCGCCATTCGCGAACCGAAAATTTTATGTTCGCGACATCACTAGCAGGGATAGGAAGTTCCAGCATATCCCTCCCTGCCTATCTGTTACGCTACTAGGGGTGATTTGGGTTGGAACTCAACTGCAGCTTGTAAACTCCCTAATTACAATAGTAAAGAAATGGAGAATCCTTAAGTATCAATACTGTAGCTTTAAGAAAAGAGAGAATCACTGGTAACTTGATTCAACCGAAGTTTTAATAAGAGTTAAACTTAAATGAATTGCATTTAGGCAATAATCCAATAATAAGAATTGCAAGTAATTCAACAACACAAAGTTCAGTATTAAGTATTTCTTCAGTGATGCATTAAGTAACATTAGTTCATGAGAATAATCTTCAATAGGAACAATAATCAATTAGCTGAGAATAGTTGCAAAGCAAGAACAGTTCATAGTGATTAAGCATGATGGGAGTTGTCCTTCATGAGATTAGTAACTTGTAGCAATGAATATATTTGCAGAGCAAGAAACAGTTCATAGTGAATAAGCATGATGGGAGTTGTCCTTCATGAGATTAGTAACTTGTAGCAATGAATATATTTGCAGAGCAAGAAACAGTTCATAGTGAATAAGCATGATGGGAGTTGTCCTTCATGAGATTAGTAACTTGTAGCAATGAATATATTTGCAGAGCAAGAAACAGTTCATAGTGAATAAGCATGATGGGAGTTGTCCTTCATGAGATTAGTAACTTGTAGCAATGGAAGTATTTGCAATGCAAGAAACAGTTCATAGAATAAATGATTTTGTAATCAATTAGCTGAAAGATATACTTAAGGTTTATATGGGTAGTCCTCCAATAGTCCAGACATATTGTCCACTTGTAAAGTAGCAAAGTTTCCTTTCTCCAGTAATCCTTTATGGCTTGCAGCAATCCTTGCATTTGCTCAAAGGCTGGAAGGGTTTGTCTGGTCCAAGTTTCCCAGTAGCTGAGCCTATGGAGCTTCCAGGTCAGCTCACACATTAGCTCAAACAATCAATCACCAAGCACCCTCCCTCTGGCCCAGTCTCCCTAAATACTGTCAGAGCTGTGTCAGAGGGTGGTGGAGTCAGGCTCCTCACTGCTGAGAACTTAACCCTGAAGTGTTACTCCATGACACTATCTCTACTCACTGATCCGCAGGGGAGCAGATACAGAGACTCCAGACAGCAACTCCAAACCTGCGGAGACAGCCTACAGCTCAGGGAAGTGAGGGATGGGGTGGGGGGAGGGAAAGCTACAAGGAGACATGGGGCACTGAGACACTGAGGGACATTGGGAGACATTATGACAGACACGTGGGGACACTGGGAGACATGGGGACACTGAGGCACTAAGGAACATTGAGAGACAGTATGACACAGACACTTGGGGACACAGAGACACATGGAGACACAGTGTCCCTATGTGTCCCAGTGTCCTCATGTCTCCCAGCCAGTGTCCCTGGTGTCTCAGTCTCCCCATGTCTACCAGTGCCCCCTAGTCTCCCAGTGTCCCCTAGTCTCCCAGTGTTTCAGTGCCCCTATGTCTCCCAGTGCCCCAAGTGTCTCAATGTCCCATGTTTTCTAGCCAATGTCCCTAGTGTCTGTGGCCCTGGTGTCTCAGTGTCCCCATGTCTCCCAGTGCCCCCATGTATCAATATCCCCATGTCCCCAGCCAGTGTCTCTAGTGTTTGTGTCCCTGGTTTCTGTGTCCCTGGTGTCTGTGTCCCCATGTCTTCAAGTGTCCCCTACATTACCAGTGTCCTCATGTGTCCCAGCCAGTGTCCTCTAGTCTCCCAGTGTCCCTGGTGTCTCCGTGTCCCCAGGTCTCCCCATGTCCCTAGTGTCCTAGTGACTTGAGGACCCTGGGAGACATGGGGACATAGACACATGGGAATACTTGGGGATATAGGGAGACATGGGGCATTGAGACACTGTGATACATAGGGTCACTGGGAGACCTGGGGACATGACACTAGGGGACACTTGGAGACACTGGGAGACATGGGGCACTGAGACACTGATACATAGGGACACTGAGATCTGGGGTAATTGACACATGGGGACACTGAGTCATGAGGGTACTGGGAGACATGGGGACACTGAGACACTGGGGGACATGGGGACACTGAGACACTGGGGGACATGGGGACACTGGGACAGTGGGAGACTTGAGACACTGGGAGCAATCCATCTATATCAGAATCAAACCAAGTAGTTTTTTGGTTATTTTACAGCATTTTCTCTTATGTCAGTCCTTGTGATTTACATCATGTGATGTCATCCATACATAATTAATTATGCAAATTAGTAAGGCAGGTATGTTTTTCCAAAAAAGATGACAACCCTAACTACTTTTCACATACTCTTGCTTAAGTATGGAAACTTAGAGGGATGTATGGGAGCAAAACTTGTTTGGACTGGCTGACAATGAAATTAGTTAAGGTAATGCTGACTTTGGTCTCTCTAACACTGTGGCATATTCCGTTTGTTCTACACTCACTACATACAGCTTTTCTCTGTCCCAGACTATATACCAGGAGCTTCTGCCTGCTAGTAAGAAGGTAAGGAGACAAGTGGACCAGAGAGTGCTAGGGAACAGTCCTTAGAAAGTGTTAATCGAGCGCATAATTATATGCATTTATGCCAAGCTTTTGGCAGGTTATGTGATTTGTGTCAGTGGCACACCCTTTTATCCCACCCATTGACTTCCTGCTTGACTGGACACTGCTGTAAACATGACGCTTGGGAGTGTTTTAGTGTTTTTGGTCGATAAGATTCTGTAATTAGGCCCATCATAATTGTCAGCACCAGGCCCACTGGGCTGTTAATCTGGCCCTGGCCACAATGGGGTTAATATTCATTCCCGGGCTGCCGTACAGTCTCAAAGGCAACAGAGGTCCAATAACCAATCTGGCAAATTTGAAATTACAAAAATGGAAAAGAGGAAATTCCTATATTTGACCCTGCATGATTTTCAAAATCTCATAAAACCTGTATATTGGGATACTATTGTACTAGTGACAAATTGCTGAATACCAATATGTGCATTTTATTGCAGTAAAAGCTAACAGTATTATGACATTCACATTTAAAATGCCATGCAGAACTTTAAAAATAACAAAATGTATTAATTTCTCTCACTTTTTTACATTTTATTTATATAAAATTATGTTTCATATATAAATATTTGATGTGAAATGAAAGCCCTGTTTCACCTGAACAAAATTATATATAATAAGTGTAGATAAACTTAATACGATAGAGGTAAATTATGGTTGAACAACAAATTCCACGTTTAGTTTGATTTTATTTTGATCAGAACGTGTACAATAGCTTCCGTCCTTAAGGGGTTAAATGTTAGAGTGTTCCTTTAAAGGACTGGCATTATTCTATGTCCTTAAATGGTTAAACAATAAATTAAGGTGTTAAACATTTTTTTCTCTGTCATGTATTTTCTTTTTGCACGTACCACCAACTTGTTGCTGCAGTATCTTTTGCAGTGTTGTACTTTCTGTGTGAACTGTCTCTATATCTTTCAATGTGTTTCTATTTGTAGGCTGTTATCATTCAATAAATGCGAATAACAAACACAATGAAACATCATAGTCCTCTTTTTGCTTTGATAAAAAAATGTTAGGCTTTCCCAAAGCTGACGCCAGTCTAAGTTTAGTGAGTTCAGTATCATACCTCTTCTTATTACACCTAGTAAATTCCCCAAAGCAAATTCTTTAAAAGCTCTGCATTGCATTGTGCAACTGTAGACAACAGACAATGGTGAGAACGTAGTCATCATGCCCCTGGCAGTATTTCATTTGATAAAAAGGATGTAACAAAAATGTAATTTAAAAACAAAAGCTAAATGTCTGAACAGCAAATAAATCCACTTTTATCATAGGCGCTAACACCCTACATCATTCATAACACCCACATGCTTTCTCATGCCAAATGCTCAGTTTCATAGTATTGGGTTACATAAAACAAAAAAACTAAAAAACTCTCCTTTTAGTTTTCCAGAGAATGGACCCTTTAAAGACAACACTGTGACATAGTTTTGGGTTACCCGCCAGCTGTTGTAAAGTTCATTAGTTTAAAACTGCTTACTGGAAATAGAAATGTGTTTGCCAAAACTGATTGCCGGCAACATTTTAAACTCATGTAAAATAAACCTTTGTAAGCAACACATGTGGAGCCATCGTGGAAAGGGAATGGAAACATAGATGGTATTATACATAGAGAAAGCATTTAATAAAAATGGTGCAGTAGACCGTGGGCAATTTTTTAATATACAATTGCAATCCAAAGCATGTTTACAAACGTAGACTTCATCATCATATACACGTTTAATGCTTGTATTGTTATATTTAAATATTTATTTAAAAGGATAGTCTAAGCACCATAAACCCATGACTTTGACAAATGTAAATATGTCATTTGTGATTAATGTTTGGACATTTTTACATTTTCCGATCAAAACGTTTCTAGTGACTGTCAACTGCTTAATTTTAACTTATTGAAAGTCTTCACATTCCGTGTTGCCATATGCTATTAATGCTTCTCATAGAGAAGCACTGTACTCAATACTTTTTTATGGTAAGCATTCGATTGGTGGAGCGAAGGCAATTGCCTCATATGCACTACAATACAGTATTAATCTAAGCTTAAGAGAATTGAGGAGGGCCAGATTAATTTAAGGTCTTCTGGAACTGAAGCACCAGGCCAAGACGTTTTAATAGACTCAAGTTGCCTGATGTTTTAGATTTTCTTGCCATTTGCGGCTACTGTGTTATAGTGTGTCGCCAGGTAGTTACAGATTTCCTCATTAACCTGGCTGAATATTGTTAATTACATCTAAAGTGCCAAAGGTACATTTGACTCTTTGTATCCTAATCTGTATCAGATCTTTGCCTTATTAACACATGGAGAAACCTAAATCTTCATAACTCCCATTACACATAGGATACTTTTCCAGACCAATTGCACACATCTTTGCCCTTAGAATGGATTCACAGGGCAGTTAGTGACAATTGATACTCCTAGGTTTGCCCTGCAGATTTCTCTGTGCTCCAGCATGCATTTGAATATGGATTTTATGTTTATATTTGTCAGTTTATATATGCACATGGAAATACGTAGTTTTTATTTTATTTTTTATATATAGCTGCAGGTAGGGTCTTGCTCTTCTGAACACAAGGAACATTAAAATTTAATAGTAAGACTCATTTTATTTTTCAGCTCGAAGCCAATGATGCCCCATGTCCCGCAGTGCCAGATGTCAAAAATAGTAAGAAAGCCTCAGTGGGGCCCTGTGCAAATCGTTTTATAATTCCAAGATTTTATATTAACATGACGTAAAGTCATGATTTTATTAATGACACGGAGGCGAGTATTATGCTTCTCTTTCTTTAATTTTCCCTCTGCAGCGAAGAGAAAAAATGTATGTAAAAGAGAAAACACATAACATTAGCATATTCAACAGTGCTACTAATCAGTTTCCTCCCCCTTCAGTATATAAAGGTGTAGCACTCTCTTCCTCTTTCTGTAGCGATCCGAAGACCAGCCAATAACCGAACAATAACTTGAACCGGAACTTTAACTTCGGACAGTAGTCATACATCCCTTCTTTATGGGAAAAACGGTAGAGTTGTCCTCTGAACTTCTTTATCATCCCGACATAAGTATTCAGGCTAAAAAAAGAGGAGAAATATGGTAATATCTTGACTGACACCTGGTTGTAACATATCACAATAAATATATGGTTACCTATTTGGAGAGAAAAACCATAGTCATAAAATCGTCAGTCATGAAAAAACAAATTGAAAAACTAGTATGAAAGCTAATCTTATAGTCACTCTAACTGGGAAGAAAACAAGAAAGTTAAACCTGTAAGGTAGGAGGGTAGAGGTTGGCCTAGTCTAATACTGACAGGCAAGTGAGTTTATATAAGGTCCACCCAGGGAGGGTGGGCGGGAATAATACTCGCCTCCGTGTCATTAATAAAATCATGACTTTACGTCATGTTAATAGTAAAATCTTGGAATTTTATTAAGGACACGGAGGCTCCTATTATGCTCTTTTAAAGCTGAGCTATAACCTTTTCTGAGAAGTGCTGTATAGGTTTAAAATAAAAATTCCGGAAAGTGGATTCTGTAGACCAATCTGCGGCCTTAAATATGTCTTCCAACCGACATCCTAACGTCTATGCTTTTGAGGCCATAGCGCCCCTGACTTAGTGGGGTGAGAAAACCGAGACGTCTATCCTGGCCAAAGCCAATAACCATTTTACCCAATGCGCAAGCGTAGGTGTGGCTACTGGGAGATGTGGCTTCTTCAGTGAGACGAACAGAGGTCCATCATGAGATGGACGCAGAGCAGAAGTGCATGACTCATATTCTTTCAGACACAGTATCGGGCATAGATTGGGTTGATCTGTGATTCTTGGGTAGAAGACCTGTTTCGTGGCTGATTTTGTTCTCCACGAGATATCGAATGACACTCCTTCTGGAGTGAACCTGCGGGCTTGCCAATTTAAGGCTCTTACGTCAGACACTCGCATGATAGTAGGCAAAACAGCATAAGCAATTTTGTCGACAATTGTTTCAAGGACAATTCCGTGTTAGGTGGCCATTCGTCTAGGAGTTTTGAACACTACATTGACATCCCAAAAGGATCCGTATCTAGGTTTAGGTGGTCGTGAGAAACGAACACCCTTAAGTAGACGACAGACCAAGGGGTTCTGTCCGAGTGGGAGTCCATCTACCTGATCATGTCCCGCCAAGATTGCAGAGCGGTACAGGTTGACGGTGCGGAAGGCTTTGCCCGATTCGAACAGATGTGTCAGGAAATCCAGAACCATCTTCACAGATGCTGATACAGGATCCAACGATCGTTCCAAGCACCAATTGGCCCACTGTCTCCAGGCCGCAGTATAGACATGTCGCGTTCCCGGTGCCCATGCGTTTGCCAGGAGTTGTGTAGTCGTTCTCAAAAATTCTGTGATTTCCCAGGGTCCCCAGAAAGGAGCCACGCCATGAGGCGAAGGAGTCCTTGTTCTATCAGAGCGTGACTCTCCCCGTCTGGATTGGTGAGAAGAGACGGGTTATCTGGTAGCAATCGTGGGCGATCGATCGCCATTTCCAATAGGTGGGGAAACCAAGGTTGGGACCTCCAACATGGGGTTATCAGGACCATCGTGCTCTTGTAGCGCCGGAGGTGTGTCAGGGATCGAGCGATCAGATTGAATGGCGCTTCGTCCAATCTTGGAGGAAAGCATCGGTTGTCACGGCTTCCGGGTCTGGGCGCCAGCTGAAGAATCGAGGTAGTTGCGTATTCAGTCTGGACGCGAATAGGTCTACATTCAAAGGTTCCCATAGGCGATCTTGCTGAATACACTCAGTAGAAGTCTCTAATCTCACGAGTCCCTCAGGTAGCGGGAATAACCAATCCGCGGTGTAATTGTCTAGGCCTGGAATGTGTTCTGCGGTAACTGACACACTGTTCAGTAAACAGCAGTGACAAAAGTCTCGAGCCAAGACCGCTAAGATGCGTGACTTGGTGCCTCCCAGATGGTTTATATACCGCACTGCCGAGACATTGTCTAGTTTGAGTATGATCGAGCATGAGATGCCCTTGGGTGAAAAGCTGCGGATGGCAAATGAGGCCGCCAGTAGTTCCAGAGAGTTTATATGAAGGAACTATTCGTCCGCGGACCATCTGCCTCCGGTGGATATGGAGCCGCAGCACACGCCCCAGCCATGTAAGCTGGCATCCGACTCTATCACCCAGCCATGTAAGCTGGCATCCGACTCTCGTCCATTCCACGCTTCCATGTGGGTCAACCACCAGTTCAGTTCTTCCCTGGATTCCACGTCTAGAGTGACGTTGGATTCGTATGAGTGGCCATTTCTTAAGCAGGACGCTTTTAGTCTTTGTAGCGCCCGATAATGAAGCGGTCCCGGAAAAATCGCCTGGATGGAGGCCGTTAAGAGACCAATGACCCATGCCAATTGTCTCAGGGAGATGTCCGGGCGGTTCATAAGACGCCTTATCTCCTTTTTGATGTTGGACATCTTTTCTGCCGGGAGGCATAGCATCTGTCGAACAGAGTCGACTCGGAATCCCAGGAATTCCATTTGTTGGGAAGGTCTTAGGACCGATTTCTTCCAGTTCACCAGGAAACCGAGGTTCTGAATGAGATGCAGGGTCCATGATTAATGAAACAACAGTAGGGACCGTGTCCCGGAGAGCAGGAGGACATCGTCCAGATAAATAATAAGCCAGACCCCGTGCAATCTGAGAAAGGCAACCACTGGTTTCAGTACCTTAGTGAAGCACCAGGGAGTGGAGGACAGTCCAAAGGGAAGGCATGTGAAACGCCATTTCTTTGTCTCCCATTGGAATTGGAGCAGATCTCTGTGCTCTGCCGCTATGGGGACTGTCAGATAAGCGTCTTGCAAATACAGTTTGACCATCCAGTCCCCGGGGAGTAGCAGGTCTCGGAGGCAATGTATGCCCTCCATCTTGAAGTGTCGATATTGGATGAAGGCGTTTAACCCCTTAAGGACCAAACGTCTGGAATAAAAGGGAATCATGACATGTCACACATGTCATGTGTCCTTAAGGGGTTAAGGGTCGCCTCCTCCCTTTTTCGGCACTAAGAACAGGTTGCTCACAAAACCTGGGGTATCCAGGGGGATTTCCTCTATAGCCTTCTCGGCTTGCAATTCTCTGATCTCCGAAGACATGAGGTTGTGGTGTGTGTGTGACATGTGAAGCACTCGTGGAGGAGTGTCTTGAATGGGAAAGGATGTCAGTTCTAGGTGGTAACCCTCTATAGTCTGTAACACCCAACTGTCGGATGTGATCATAGCCCAGGCCTGATAGAACAAGGCCAATATGCCCCCCACATTTATATGGGAAAAATGGGGAAACAGTGTACTCACCATAAGGACGTTTTCCAGTGGATGCTCCTCGACAGCCGCGGGCATTCCAAGGCCTTCCGCGAGAAGGGAAGAACGGAGTGTAGGAGCGCTCTTGGTTTGGCCTCTGAGGATTGAAGGAGCCTCTGCCCGGTCTGGAAAAACCGCGGGGGTTGCGCCCGGATAGATGGCTCCTACCTCTACCGGCCCCACCGAAAACCTTCTGGTGGAAGAAGCGCTTGATGGAGGACTGGGCTTTGTCCAAGGCCGTGAAGGTTTTCACGTATGAGCCCAGGTCCTTTACGAAGGACTCCCCGAACAACAAGCCTTTTCCGGAGGCACCATTGGGAGCCATGCTAGCCAGCTTGGGCTCGATTTTGAGCAGGATGGCTTTCCTGCGTTCGGTAGACATGGCCGTGTTGGCGTTGCTGATCATGCAAACTATGCATTGGAGCCACCCAAATGCAACATCAAAATCCAGTGGTGCCTCGCCCGACTGAGCTGTTTCCAGCAGTTCATATAACTTAGTGACCGGACCCAGAGTGTCTAGGAACCTGTCCTGACAGTTTCGAAGAGAGTAATCTAGGCCCTTCTTGGGCTTCCAACCGGTCTTAGCCAAAAATTGGGCAATCTGGGGGTCAACTTCAGGGGTTTTAGCCACTGCATCAGGCACGATAGTGTCTCCTTTGTGTCACCAGCCGTGTCTGCCCCAGGCGTGTCCGACTGTGCCTTGACATGGGTCGGTCTAGATGGGAATTGTGTACCCGGCAGATCTTCACCTCCTGAGGACTTGTCCCCATAGGGATCTGAGTAATGGTCATCCGACTCAGACATTAAATCGCGGGCCTGTGCCCGCTTCCAGTCTCTGGCCACCGTAGCCCGGCCAGTAGCTCTATTGCACGGTTGTTGCACACCATCACAGACAGCCTGAGGCATGTCAATCAAACCAGGCTTTACCTGGGTGTGGGGGAGGTCTTGAGTATGTTTGCGCTTGCCTTGCGCTTTGCGCCCTGGAGTTTCAGGGACGGTATGCGTTTGTACAGGGGCTGCATGAGCAGGGAGGGCCTGTCTAAGGGCCTGAGTAATAGATTGAGAGATGTTGGAGGACATGGCTCCCATGGCTGAGGAAATGGCTTTGGTAATAGAACTGGACATGGTGGCGTCCAGGAGAGTTTGAAATTCCTCTGAGCCTATGAAGCTAGGATCAGCCAGGGTGTCAGCCTAAGGGGTTGGGGTGGCCAGGTAGGTCCTCACCAGATGACTGCATGATTATAGCAGGTGAGTGTGAGAAAGAAAACAAGAAAAATAAGGAAAAGGGTGCAGGATTGCTTAATCCATGCACAGGTAGGTAGCAATACAAAACAGAAATAGTAAATACCCTGGTCCTGGGTGTAACAAGCAGAGTGGCGTCGTGTGCAGTGTTAAGATCCGTTTAAAACCGCAGCACGAGTGTTAAAATGGCCGCCGGCATAGGGCGGCGACGGGAAACCAAGAAGATGGCCGCCGCGAGTGTTGTGCGCATGCGCGGCGCTCGCGAGCAGCGAAAATTAAGAAAAACACTGACTGCCGCGGGAAAGAACGGCGGGGGGGAAAGGGAACCGCGAACAGGGTGGGGTTGGTTCGGAGAGGGCCCTCTAAAGATACCCGGTCAGGAGAGGGTTTAGGGGGCGAAGCACTCGCCCGGAGGGGAAAAGGCTTTGGTCTGCCAGTCAAGGCAGACCTGTTGACACCACAGGACCCAGGGGCACACAATACTGTAAATAGAACAAGTGAATAAGCAAAAACACCAATGAAAACTGTAGTTAATAGGTACTACTAGCAAAGTAAGCATGTGGGAGCAAGATATAAGTCCCTAAGTGAATAGGGATAATATAAACAGTCCCACAGCAACAATATTACAAAGCAAGTAGGAGAAAAGTACTTAGCTGGTCTGAGGGAGCAGTGAAGAAAGAGGAAGAGGAAGAGAGTGCTACACCTTTATATACTGAAGGGGGTGGAGACTGATTAGTAGCACTGTTTAATATGCTAATGTTATGTGTTTTCTCTTTTACATACATTTTTTCTCTTCGCTGCTGAGGGAAAATTAAAGAAAGAGAAGCATAATAGGAGCCTCCGTACCTTTAATAAAATCTTTAAACACAGTTGAAATGTAAGTAAAAATCCATAATTATTCTTACTATTTTTTTTATTTTTTTTACCAATGCGCTTTTAAAATGTGTTTTTGTTCACACTCCGGAATGGTGATAGATTTATCTAGTCCAGTTGGAAATGCTTAACTATTTAAGAAAACCTCAGCATTTTTCAGAATACATTTGGGGATTTAGCCATTGAAGCTCAATTAAACAATGTAGATAGCATGTGAGCTTGCAATCTAAACGTATCAGCTAACAAAAACATTTTTTTTAAGTAAGTGCATAATTGCTTAGCTGGGATTTGGAGAAAAATACCCTGTACACTGAAATCTGACTTTTTTCCCCCCAGTGGAATCTCTGTAATGCATGTCTTCAGGCAGCTGGACAGCTATTCAGAAAAGGATACAGATAATATTAGATGGTTAGGTTTTCCCAAAGAATGCACACTTTTCTGTTATGGAGCCTTGCAGGAAATATAGTTCTGCTATCTAAATAATGTAAGAAAAGTGCTTTAACCCCTTCGGTCAACTGGACGCACTATTAAGTGACATGAAAAGGGGACACCTGTTACGTATGTTATTTAAATACTAGTAAGACTATTAACTGCAGATGTTTGGAGATCTAGGTATAGTTGCCTCAATACCTGGGTCTCCCCTCTGCTACCTGGTGTCTCAATTAATTATTGAGACGTGTGCAGTCCTCAAAGGATCCAATGCACACTTCCATTGTGAAGAATACCTGTGGAGTTTAAAAAATCCACGATCTGGTCTCCCAACGAGTCTCCTGTAGCCAGATTCCAGGGTTTGCAAACAGCCCTGTGCCAATCCCTGTCTGTGATCTGTCAGGAAAGGATACAAATTATGTTGCATTGAATGATATGTAATGTTCAGAAAATAAGTTTGTTGACAAATACATTTGTTATGTGGAGATCATTTGTAATGTTCAGAAAACAAGTTTGTTATTATGAGAAAACAAGTTTATGTTGACAAAAATATAAAAAATACATGGTGTCTCTAGGGATACGTATTCAAGGGAATGTGATTTAAAAACATTTTTTTTACTTCTTTCTATCATATCACATTTACAAAATACAGAGGAAAGAGGCAAAGACATAATAAAATTGGGCAAAAACACCAGGGTGAATAACAATCGATGTCTGATGTGATTTTTGGGGATTTTTTTTAATCAGATTTGTTTTTTAATTTCATTTGGATTTATTTTAATAAAATGCTTTTGGAGGAAGAATCTATATAAAATTTAAAGGGACACTATAGGCACCTAGACCACTTCAACTCATTGCCTCCTGCCTCCTTAGCAGGGGCGTATTAGCCGCGAGGCAAACAAGGCATTTGCCTTGGGCGGCATTTTCCAGGGGGCGGCAAAAAAAGCCGCCCCCAAACGCCCAGGGCAAATGCCTTGTTAGCCTTGCGGCTAACTGACATGCCTGCTGGGCGGTCTGCTGGGCAGTGCTGGCGGGCGGCCGGCGAGGGAGCACTTCCTCTGAGCTGTCTGCTCAGCTCCCTCGCGCGCCGCACAGTGAGGCTGGGAGCCGGAATATGACGTCATATTCCGGCTCCGCCTCCCAGCCTCACTGTGCGGCGCGCGAGGGAGCTGAGCAGACAGCTCAGAGGAAGTGCTCCCTCGCCGGCCGCCCGCCCGCCAGCACTGCCCAGCAGCCACTGGACCACCAGGGAGAAATAGGACCCCCCCCCCCCAGCATTCCAAAAAGGTAAGGAGGCTGGGGGGGTAAATTTAAAATAAAAATGTGTTAAATATGTGAGTGTGTGTGTGTGTGTCTGTGTGTGTGTGTGTGTGTCTGTGTGTCTGTGTATGTCTGTTAGTGTGTGTCTGTCTGTTAGTGTGTCTGTGTATGTCAGTGTGTGTGTATGTCTGTTAGTGTGTGTGTGTGTGTGTGTGTGTATGTCTGTTAGTGTGTGTATGTCTGTTAGTGTGTCTGTGTATGTATGTTAGTGTGTCTGTGTATGTCTGTTAGTGTGTGTGTGTGTCTGTGAATGTCTGTTAGTGTGTCTGTGTATGTCTGTTAGTGTGTCTGTGTATGTCTGTTAGTGTGTGTGTCTCTGTCTGTTAGTGTGTGTGAATGTCTGTTAGTGTGTCTGTGTATGTCTGTTAGTGTGTGTGTATGTCTGTTAGTGTGTGTGTGTGTGTGTGTGTGTATGTCTGTTAGTGTGTGTGTGTCTGTTAGTGTGTGTGTGTGTGTATGTCTGTTAGTGTGTGTGTGTGTGTATGTCTGTTAGTGTGTGTGTGTGTGTGTGTGTCTGTTAGTGTGTCTGTGTGTGTATGTCTGTTAGTGTGTCTGTGTGTGTATGTCTGTTAGTGTGTCTGTGTGTGTATGTCTGTTAGTGTGTCTGTGTGTGTATGTCTGTTAGTGTGTCTGTGTGTATCTGTGTGTGTGTGTGTGTGTGTGTGTGTGTCTGTGTGTGTGTCTGTGTGTGTGTGTGTGTGTGAATGTCTGTTAGTGTGTCTGTGTATGTCTGTTAGTGTGTGTGTATGTCTGTGTCTGTGTGTGTGTGTATGTCTGTGTCTGTGTGTGTGTGTCTGTGTATGTCTGTTAGTGTGCGTCTGTTAGTGTGTGTGTGTGTATGCATGTCTGTTAGTGTGTATGTCTGTTAGTGCATGTGTGTGTGTCTGTTAGCGAGTGTGTGTTTCTGTTAGCTAGTGTATGCGTATCTGTAAGTGAATGTGTGTGTGTGTATTTAGAAGGCGGGGCGGGGGAAGGGTGGGGGTGGTGCGGGCGGGGGAAGGGTTGGATGGCGGGGGAAGGGTTGGATGGGGGTGGCGCGGGCGGGAGGGGGGCGCCTGAGTTTTGTCCTGCCTAGGGCAGCACAAAACCAGGATACACCACTGCTCCTTAGTCCAGCAATGTAAAACATTGCAGTTTTAGAGAAATTCATTGTAGTATAAGACTGCCTCTAGAGGCACTTCCTATAGTTTAACCGAGTTTGACTCCGTGAAACAACACTGAATGTCCTCACGCTGTACATGAGGACAGCCAGCCCCATGGAAAACCCCATAGGAAAGCACTGAGGCAATGCTTTCCTATGGGGAAGGCCTAATGCGCATTTCTCACCACTCATGTGCATTAGATCCCCCCATCGGTTAACCTTGGAAACGTAGTGCAACCCAGTGCTGACGAATATTGGGTTGGAATTCAGAAAATAAACCTGAAGCTCCAACAATGTTTGGAAAATGGATCTCAAGGGCTTAAACCTATATTTGAATTATGAACAAACTGATAAAAGAAGGCTCCACAAGGGGGACTGACTCCAAAGAGAGATCTACATGAATACAATTTATCCTTTATTATTTTGAATTAAAAACCTCTTGGTGTGAAAAATAATGAAAGAAACAGGAAAATAAGCAAGGAACAAATGTAAACATATCAGCACAACCTACTGTGCATGTTGAGACATGTTAATGTGAAATGTAAATTAGTTATTTAAACCTTTACATAGCCATGTGAAGGGGGAAGGAGGTCGGGGGAAGATGAACAGGTTAGTGTTAGGAGTACATCTTTGAAATAGCATGAAATAGGGATTCATTATGTAGCATAAGTGTGACGGACCGCCTGGCACCCCAACCAGGTACCTCCGTCAATCGCTGCTTCCTCGTACTTGCGAGCACCATAAGCACTGAACTGGAACACCAAACCACTGTAAACCCAATGAATCACCGCAGCTTGGTTGGGGTCTCGCTGTCCTCCACCCACGAAGGACCCAAGACCAGGATCCAGCTTCCAGTGGGTAGAACTCTCATAGTCCAGAGAGCTTAGCAGGAACAGCTCTTATAAGAGCTAGTGATTATACTCAGGGGAGTATTGTGATATAGCAATCCCCAGAGTGAATGTAGTTCTCCAATCCCCCAAACATTAGCCAAGACTTCATGAAGGGGTAAACTAATCTCAGTTTAATGGGAGTCACACTTGGCCCTATATGACAATCCCCATGCAAGGGGTTCGCCCACATGGACTTGGTGGTAGACTGATTTGCAACTTCACAGACCAATAACAATAAGGTTACAAGGCACGACACTCCCACACACAGCACACAATCCCTTCCCTCTGCCTGGCAGATAATTGGATCAGTAACTGTACTAATTCTAATCCAATTATCTCCAAGCACAGAAAAAAACATACTTTTTTAAAACAACCCCTAAAAGTACCATAAAAATACATTAAACCCCCAAAATGTTACACCCCCTGTTCGCCCTTAACCCCTTAAGGACACATGACATGTCTGACACGTCATGATTCCCTTTTATTCCAGAAGTTTGGTCCTTAACCCCTTAAGGACCAAACTTCTGGAATAAAAGGGAATCATGACATGTCACACATGTCATGTGTCCTTAAGGGGTTAAGGGGTTAAATGGGTGACCAACATATCCAAAAATCACCCAAATCAGTTCAGGGGTTCAGGAATTTCCTGGAAGTCTTATTTTTGACCGACCGTGTACGTGGTCCTATGCACAAAACAGTTCCAGGGAATCAGGGCTAACGGTCGGTCTCTCTGTCTGGAGTACAGAAGTACATACCTCACATGAACAGAGCCTTTTTAAGTGCATTGGGCAAGGTATATTGCAGGGCCCATAGTCCTGAGGCAAGAGGCTGGCCAGCAGGCCCCTCCAAGAACCCATGATGAGTTCAGTTTCTCACAATAAGGTTGTATGTTATTCCAATATTTAAAGTTTTGGTAAGTAAACTTCAGCTCAATGAAGTGGTCTGGGTGCCAGGTCCCTCTAGTTTTAACCCTGCAGCTGAAAACATAGCCGTTTCAGAGAAACTGCTATGTTTACACTGAGGGTTAATCCAACCTCTAGTGGCTGTCTCACTGACAGCCACTAGAGGCCGCTTCCGCGATTCTCACTGTGAAAATCACAGTGAGAAGACGCTGATGTCCATAGGTAAGCATTGAGTAATGCTTTCCTATGGGCGGTTTGAATGCGCGCGTGGCTCTTGCCGCACATGCACATTCGGCGCTGACGTCAGCAGGAGGAGGAGAGGTCACCAGAGCCAAGGGACAGCAGAAGGAGGAGAGGTCACCAGCGCCAAGGGAGCCCGGCGCTGGAGAAAGGTAAGTGGCTGAAGGAGTTTTAACCCATTCAGCCCAGCCGGAGAGGGGCCATGAGGGTGGGGGGGGGGGGGGGACCTAAGGACTACATAGTGCCTGGAAAACAAGTTTAATCTAAGTACATTTAACTTGTGTCTACAGAGATAAGACTTTTTCTAAATATAGAAGTTAAAAAATAAGCATCCAAAGTCTGGAAAACGGTCTTAATCTCATTGTTATTCTGCAAATCTATGTACACAAAATGAACAGCATACCCTAGAGCAGGGGTTCCCAACCCAGTCCTCGAGTACCCCCTACCAGTCCTTGATTTTGGGATTACCCTTTTGTATTTTTTTTTTTTCTTTCTAAAAACACGTTAGACACAACTGGGTAATATAAATACAAAAAAACAAGTCCTGTGCTCAAACTCCCATTACTCCTGGGTGGCAGCAACGATCATAGTACAGATGGTACAGTCTCGGGGGGCCCTGAGGTGGCCAGCTCCTGGGCCCTCCAGGAAAAGAGGCTGGCAAAATGCAGCCGTGGCCGCACTGGTGTACATACCCGGGTCGCAGGGCCCAAGATATGTACGCCAGTGCACATGGATGCAAAGGGGTATGCTGACTCTCCATCTGAGAAAGAACAGCCCCTACCCCACTTTCAGAGGCATCAACCTCCAGTATGAAGGGTTTGCTGGTGTCTGGATGTATCAATATGTTAGCAGAAGCAAACCTTTGTTTGAGAAGTTCAAAAGCTTATCTAGCTTCCTTAGACCATATCATACTGCTAGCCCCCTTCCGTGTCATATTGGTGATGGGGGCTATCACAGAAGAGAGCCCTTTGATACATCTCCTCTAATAATTAGCAAACCCAATTAGCCTTTGGATGGCTTTTAATCCATTGGGAAATGGCCAATGTAGAACAGCCTCTAGTTTATGAGGGTCCATCTGAAAACCAGAGGCAGAAATATTATACCCAAAAAACTGTACTTCAATCTGGTCAAAGATTCATTTTTCCAGTTTGCAATAAAGTTGATTTTTAAGTAAAGTTTGCAATACTTGTTTGACGTGTTTGTGGTGAGTCTGAAGGTCAGGGGGTTAAATAAGGATATCTTCCAGATAAACTAGGACAAATTAATAAATATAGTCCCTGAGTACATCATTAATAAAGTCCTGGAACACGGCCGGAGTATTGCATAACCCGAAGGGCATAACAAGGTACTCATAGTGCCCACTTCTAGTGTTAAATGCCGTTTTCCATTTTCTTGAATCCTTACCAAATTCTATGCACTCCTGAGTTCAAGTTTAGTAAAGATTTTAGTAAAGAGTCTGTCAAACAATTTGGAAATGAGGGGAATGGGATAGGCATTTTTAATGGGGATTTTGTTTAATGCCCTGTAGTCAATGCATTGACGTAATTCTCCATGTTTATTTTTTTATACAAAAAAGAACCCTGCACCAGCAGGCGAGGATGATTTACGTATGTGGCCCTTACTTAGGGAGTCTTTGATGTACTCTTCCATTATTTTACTCTCTTGTGGCAATAAGGCATACACTGTTCCCTTGGGTGGCATAGCGCCGGGTAGCAGATTTATGGAACAGTCATATGATCAGTGAGAAGGTAGAATATTGGTCTGACTCTTACTGAATACTTCCTTAACCTCCCAGTATTGTATGGAAACTTCAGAGGCCTGAGGCATAGTAGTGGGTAATATAATGATGCCCACTCTTTTGGTAATGTGCAACATACATATCTCAGCACAGTCCTTGCCCCATTCCAATATTTGCCCCTTAGCCCAGTCAATATGAGGATTGTGCTTAATAAGCAAAGGAAATCCTAATATGATGGGACAAGAAGGAGAAGCAATTATTTGGAATGTTATGTCTTCCTTGTGTAAGGCACCAATGGAAATGTTAATGGGCAAGGTTTTGTGGTTAATTAAGGGTTGGGAGAGATGTCTCCCATCAATAGCCTAATCTCTCCTTGATAGGTATAGAATGTTTTTTGACAAAATGTACCTCAATGAAATGTCCTGCCGCACCTGAGTCCATCAGTGCTTTGCATGAAAAGTAATTTTTGTTACATTTGGCCGTAATATCAAGGAGGAATCTATTTTTGTTATTCCCAGAGGACGTTTCCATCACACCTAAGACCTGTCCCCTTAGGGTTCTTAGGTGGGGACGTTTTCCAGACATATCTGACAAGCACTCCTCATATGTCCTTTTTTACCTCTTTTCTCCTATATTGTCTTTCTGCCTCTGACAGTCTAGTGACCCCCAACTGCATAGGTTTGGGTTCGGACTGTACAGGGAGGTCAGGAACAATAGATCTGGAGAAACTAGGTGCTAATGACATAGCCATAAGTCTGGTTCTATTTCTGGTAGTTTCTCTGGTTCTAAGTCTATTATCAATTTGCATGACAAATGTGATAAACTCATTTAATCTTTTAGGTAGGTCTTTGGCAGCAATCTCATCCAGATTTGCCTCACATAATCCTTTTTAAAATGCAGAGATTAACCCGCTATCAGATCAGTCTACCTCAGAAGCCAAAGTGTGAAACTCTATGGCATAATCTGAGATAGACCGGTTCCCTTGTTTGATATGCATTAGGGCGGTGGAGGCATCTTCCTCCCTGCCTAGTGGCTCTAATGTTAATTTGAATTCGGCAACAAATTCCTGGTAATTATGTGCAATACTCCTATTACTCTCCCATAACGGATTGGCCCAAGCTAAGGCTTTATCTTTAAGTTGGTTCATTAGGTAACCAATCTTAGCTCTATCTGAGGGAAAAGATCCCAGTGAGGCCTCAAAGTGGTACTCAATTTAATTCAGAAATCCCCGACATTCTTGAATATAACAATCAAAATGCGGGGAGGAGATAGGGAGAAAGTAGGTGCCTAATGTACTATAGGTGGAGGTACTTTAGGCAGAGGTTACATTGTCGGAGAAACCTCATGCTAAAGATGCTCTGTTCGAGTAAGAAGCGTAGTGAAAGCCTGAGCAAATTGATCCATACAGTGATCATTTTCCTCTAGCTTTCACTCGCAAGCTGCTATGTGCTGGCACAATTCTACAGGATCTATGGCCATGTTATAATGTCAGGATTACTAGTTGATCCAGCACATAGAATCATGTCACACATAGGACTAAAGGTAACGTCTTACCGGGCCTTAGAATGGCCGGACTTAACGTACCAGAGAATAGTCAGAATACTTGCCAAGGTCAGGGACACAGAAGGAGACACAACGATGAGGGAAAGCTAAAAGTCAGGGATACCAGAATACAGGGAAGTCAAATGAAGCCAAAGTCAATAGCCAGAAATAAATGCTCAGGGCAATGAGAAAAGGCAAGAAACGATTTTATAAGAAATAAGTCTCCTTTAAATCAGATTGGCCGTGACGTTACACGCACGTCAATGTCGTCAATACCGTGGGCGGACATGGGGCTACAAATTGGTATGGATCTGCAGCGGCCGGCATCTTTCAGCATGGCGCAGGAGCCAGATACACTGGCACAGGGCCACCGAGCAGCATCTTCACCAATGCCAGGAAGGTGAGTACGAACATGTGACAGGTTTGAGATAGGTAAAATTAGAGTTTGGAGATTAGTGGAGAAATGCTCTAGGTGAAGACATTGGAGGTTTCTGTAAGAGTGATGTTCAGACGGTAGTGTCAATTGGATCTTAGGTATGCCGATGTCAAAAGTCAGCAGATGGTGGTCAGATAGAGGAAAAGGAATATTGGAGAGATTAAAGGCGGTACAGAGATTAGTGAAGGCGAGATCAAGAGTGTTTCCCGCTGTATGGGTTGCTAAATTGGACCATTGTGTAATGCCAAAGGAGGAGGTTACAGAGAGCATACGAGTGCGGTTGGGGTTGTTAATTGGTATACTGAAATCCCCAAGTATAATGGAAGGAGTGCTAGATGAGAGGAAGTGGGGAAGTCAGGAAGAAAAGTGCTCAATAAATAGCCTAGGATGACTGGGGGGCGGTAGATGACAGCAATTCTTAAAGGAGTGGGTTTAAATAGGTGGACAGTGAGAACTTCAAAAGAAGAAAATTATAGGGCAGGGGGAGTTATGATTGGTTGAAAGGTACATTGAGGGGTGAGAAGAATGCCTACACCACCTCCTTTACAGTTGAGTCTGGGAGTGTGAGAGAATTGTAGCCCACCAAAACATAAAGAGGCAAGAGTAGCACTATCAGAGGGGGGCAGCCAGGTCTTTGTAAGTGCAAGTAGTGTGAGTGAGTTTGAGATGAAAAAGTCGTATATGGCTGTTGATTTTAAATTACTGCAGATGGAGCGGGCGTTCCAAAGTGCACACTGAATGTTGGTAAGTGAGGGTAAAGGGCAGGGTATTGTGATGCGGTTTCTGGGGTTTCTGGTTTTCTTAGTGTGTGTAGAGAAAGTGAAGAGCCCTGGGTTGGGATAGACATCACTAGCTGCTAGAAGCAGGAGGAGAGAAAGTGACAGGAGGTGAGATTGATTGTGGGTAGGAGTGAGAGTAGAAAAATTAGTGCAAGGCATGAGATGATAGAAGGGGGGAATGTAACAGATAGAGGCATATGTAAATGTGGATGGGGGGATGAGTGAAGTGGGTGTAAGGAGAGATTTTTATACTGAGGGAGAAGGAGGAAATAAAGAGGAGGAAAAGACAGATCATTGCTAAACTGGGAAAAAGTAAATTGGAAATAATTGGAATATCAAGAGCTGGTGAAGGTAGGGTAAATATGAAGTTTTATGGGTTAAGAAAGTGCAGGAGGTACTAATAAGAGGCAGTGTGTACACCTGTTATTTTTACTTATATAAAATTTGGGTGTGGGGGGGGATTGCGGGTATTAGATTTTCTTACAGGAGTATTGGGGCTTGATAATTCTGAAATCAGGCTGTTGAATAAAGATATGTGAGGGTCAGATAGGCTTGCAATGAAGCTGAGGGAGGGGGATATTATCTAGGCACAGAGATGAAGGGATAGTTATTCAAATAAAAACAAACATATCAATAAAAAATGAGAGGGGTCAGAGGTCAGCCAGAAATCAGAGGGGAAATAGAGGAATGCGTATAGGTGAATAAAACAATTACATACTGGGCTAGCAAATCAATGCACACATGATATATAAAATAAATGTACAGGGTGGTTAAATTAAACATAAATGATGCTGTGCAGGATAGAGTCCTAGTGTGGTCTTCCAGAAGGCTACCTTTGCTTATTGTAGACGATCAGCTGATGGAGCACTGACTTTCTTACAGCAGTATTGGGGCTTGATAATTCTGAAATCAGACTGTTGAATAAAGATATGTGAGGGTCAGATAGGCTTGCAATAAAACTGAGGGAGTGGATATATTATATATATATATGGATATAAGTTCAGCCGCTACCCACCTCTACAAAAAAAGACCCAACAAATCAGAGGGACACTGTGGGCATTATAACCATTTAATCTAATTGAACTATAGTGTCTCGAGCACCTTCCCCCCATTCAACAATAAACCATTTTTCAGCAGTGTAAAACTAAACAGGGTCCCTGGCAACACACAGCCTGGTACCTATTGTAAGTGAGGCTAAGGCAGGAATTACACACTTCATGCTAGCCATACGGATTCATACCAGCAATGGGTGCTTTGATTGGTTGAAAGAGGTCAGCAGCTGCACATTGATGCTCATGCTAATGGTTCCTCATGTGCGATAGCAGCACAGATGGTATAGGCTGCTGGGGACATTTGTTTAGCATTAAAGTGCTAAAAACTGTTTTAATGCTGAATGGAAGGGAGACTCTAGTTGCTATAACCACTTTGGTGCAATGAAATTCAAACAAGTTACTGTGTCTACAGTGTCCCTTTAAGTGAGAGAGGGAATATTTAATAAAATAAATGGAGAACATTAGGTTATGAGTAAAGCATAGGATAGCCTTGTACAACTGTAAGAGGGAACATAGTGACAAGGATTTTGTAAAACAAGGTGAGGAGTGTAAACATTTTCAGAGTAGAGCAGCAGATGATGGTGTTGACACACAATCTTTGATTAGCATTGAGAATATTGTAATGCCATTATTAATATAGGAGAATTTGGGTACAAATTAGCGACTAAAGATAAAAGTGTGACAATGCAGTGGATATGGTGTTGTATTTGGCAAACTGTTTTAGAGCTGTTTGTAAAAACTGTGCCTTAACCTGGCGCCCTATAGCCCCCTTCGGTTGCAGAATAGTCTTTTTTTTTTTTAAGTTTTTAATAATGTATGTTTAAATGAAGATGGAACTATTTCAGTAAGCAAAGAAAAATTAAATTGTGAAGAAAGTTTATGAAGTATTGCTAATTCTATTTTAAGACTTTACCATTGCTATGTTCAATAATATAATCTTTGTTTAAAAATGAATATATTATAAGAAGATCTGCAAATAGTTTCATTGATGGATAATCCTGGACAAACTTTACTTCTTTGTGTCAAAAAGTTATGAAAATGTTTTTAAAAATCAGTTCTTAATCCTTATCACAAGTATCTTTATTTAGCACAGAATAAATATACAGTACAAGGAAATTAAAACCGAGCTGTGCTTTTTTGTTTAAATTAGTTACTCCTTTGGTCCTGCTTTCACTCATGCAAGATCTCCAAAGAACACAAAAATGTTTCATAGACTAACCTCTAGACTTGAATCATTTTTCACTCCTTGTATCCATTCTCATATGCCTAAATCCTGGTCTTTAACATGCCTCCTCCCACGTATGTCTCTCTGGAAGCATCTTAGCCATGTCACTCCCTAGTCCCTACCCTTGTGTCGCTCAATAAACCTTACATGCAGGAACGTATTTGCCGCGAGGCAAACAAGGCATTTGCCTTGGGTGGCACTTTCCAGGGGGCAGCAAAAAACGCTGCCCCCAAATGCCCAGACCTTGTTAGCTTGGTGGCAGGAGGCAGCTGAGTTCCAAGGTGGGCAAATTTCGTCATATTCCGGCTCCCAGCATCACTTTGCGGCGTGCAAATCAGCGCTCCCTCGCCACCCGCCTTGGAATTCAGCAAGCCGCCCATCTGCCTGCATGCCTGCCTCCCTCCCTTCCCAAGCAGCCCGGCCAGCAGCCCTACTGGACCCCAGGTAAAAAATGATAGGGAGGCAATAATCTTTGACTGTTGGGGGGTGGGGGGAAATGTGTGTGTGTGTGTGTGTGTGTCTGTCTGGCTGGCAGTGTGTGTGTGTGTGTCTGTCTGGCTGGCAGTGTGTGTGTGTGTGTGTGTCTGTCAGTGTGTAACTGTGAGTGAGTGTATGTCTTTCGGTGTGTGTCTGAGGGATTGTGTGTGTCTGTGAGGACACCTGTGTGTGTGTGTGTGTGTCTGTCTGTCTGTAAGTGTGCCTGTGAGTGTGTGTGTCTGTGAGGGAGCCTGTGTGTCTGAGTGATTGTGTGTGTCTGTCAGTACTTGTCTGTGAGTGAGTGTGTTTGTCAGTGAATGTGTGTGTGTGTCTGAGTGATTGTGTATGCCTGTCAGTGTGTGTGGCTGTGCGTGTGTGTGTCAGTGAGTGTGTCTGCATCATTGTGTGTATGTCAATGATTGTGTGTGTCTGTCAGTGTGTGTCTGTGAGTGAGTCAGTGATTGTGTGTGTCTGTCAGATTGTGTCAAATCAGTGTGTGTGTGTGTGTGTTTGTCAGTGTATCTGACAGTGTTTGTCTGTCAGTCAAAGTGTGTATGTTAGTCTTTAACATGAAGAGGTGTGGCGTTGACAGGAAGGGATGGGGCAAATGTAAATTAGGGGGTGCCTGAACCTTTGCAAAAAATGTATGCTGATAGAATAACTTTAATACTAATCACATAATCTAAAGCTTCTACAAAAGAATATTAGTAGAAAAGATACCCTCCCCACAGGAAATTGAACCAAGAGCATACTTGTGCAAAATCAGGTGGAATCCCAGAATCTAATGAGATAGACATAACATCAAACAGATATGTCTAGAATGTGATCAAATAAAAAATGGACACATCCGTTTACCAAATAGTGTCTCTGAGAAGCAAGCAAAGAGGAATGTCAAAATGTGGGCATCAGGGCCGGACTGGGAGAAAAATTCGGCCCGGGCATTTTTTTATCCCAGCGGCCCACTAAAAAGGGGCGGGTCAGAGGATGTGTGTTTTGTCATCACTAATGACAAGCACGCCCCCTCTCAAAGTGAGCATGTTGGTTCAATGCTCTTCCAGGGCAGACCATGCGCAGAGCTCTGCTGAAGAGCTCTAGCATGAGAAAAAAACACCTGTATTTGTTCTGCACAGTGCAAGCAAATTTAATAACATGCTTGCACTGTATTTCCTTGCAACTTGTCTCTGGTGTCTCTATAACTGGATACCAGGAGACAAAAATGCCAGGAAAGAGTATTGTGCATGTGTATGGAGTCTGCTTGTGGTATTGCGTGTGTGTAGAGTGAGCTGATTGTGGTGTGGTATTGTGTAATAAGGTTAGTTTTAGACATGTTGTGTCTGTGGTGTAATGTGATGCATATGTGGCTAGGGGCTGTAGAGAATGTATGTAAAGGGGATGTAGCATGTGTGCAAACAGGCAATAGAGTGTGTGTATAGGTGATGTAGTGTTTGTAGAAAGTGTGTGTTTAGGGGTGTAGTATGTGTTTGCTTACAAGGAATCTAGTGTGTGTGTGTGATTCAGAGTGTGTATGTTAAGAGTGTAGTGTGTGTGTGTGTGTGTGTGTGTGTGTTTGAAGGACCCAGAATGTGTAGGAGATCTAGTGAGTGTGTGTTTATAACGGATTCAGTGTATATGTGTGTATATAGGGATCTAGTGTGTATATGTGTGTAGATGATCCAGAGTTGGGTAAGGGATCTAGTGTGTGTCTGGAATGTAATGTGTTTAGGGGTGCAGTATGTGTGTGAGGGGTGCTGTGTGTGTGTGTATGTATGTATATATATATGTGTGTTTGGAACTATTGTGTATGTGTGTGGTGCAGTGTGTTGGGGGGGTTCTGTGAGTATGTGAGGGGTGCAGTATGTGTGCGTGATGGATGCTGTGTGTGAGGGGTGCTGTGTGTGAGGGTGCGGTATGTGAGGGTGCGGTGTGTGATGTGTGTGAAAGTGCTGTGTGTGGTGTGTGTGAGAATGCTGTGTGTGATGTGTGTGAGAATGTGGTGTGTGAGAGTGCTGTGTGTGATGTGTGTGCCAGTGCTGTTTGTAATGTGTGTGAGAGTGCTGTGTGTGATAGTGCTGTGTATGATGGGTGTGAGAGTGCTGTGTATGATGGGTGTGAGAGTGCTGAGTGTGATAGTGCTGTGTGTGAGTGCTGAATGTGCTGTGTGTGAGAGTGCTGAGTGTGATGTGTGTAAGAGTACTGTGTACGATGTGTGTGAGAGTGCTGTGTGTGTGTGTGAGAGTGCTGTGTGTGATGGGTTAGAGAGTGCTGTGTGTGAGAGTGCTGTGTGTGATGGGTTAGAGAGTGCTGTGTGTGATGAGTTAGAGTGCTGTGTGTGAGAGTGCTGTGTGTGCGAGTGCTGTGTGTGAGAGTGCTGTGTGTTATGTGGGTGAGAGTGCTGAGTGTGAGAGTGCTGAGTGTGATGGGTGTGTGAGTGCTGAGTGTGATGGGTGTGTGAGTGCTGAGTGTGATGGGTGTGTGAGTGCTGAGTGTGATGGGTGTGTCAGTGCTGTATAAATGTTAGAATGGATTTTGTGTGTAGGGGGGTAAACAAATAATATAACAGGCATTATGTCCCCCCCTCCCTTCTTACCTTTAACCTGGGAGGGGGGACTGGTACCTGGGGCTGGGAGGCAGAATGGCAGTGTTCCCTGGTGGTCCTCGTGGTGAGTGAACTCTAGCCTGCGGGCTAGAGCTCACTCTCGCGAGATCCGGTCGTTGCCATGGCAACGCTCCGGATCTCGCGAGAGGAACCCGGCGGAGCTGCAAGTTAGAGCTCCGCCGGGTCCTCTCTCCGGGAGGGCTGGCTCCCTCCCTCTCTCTCCCCGCCGGCGGCCGCATATCTATTCAAGTGGGCCGGTGAGGGAGATCTTTGATCTCCCCACCGGCCCGTCATGGAATACAGCGGGGCCGGCGCTCGGATAGTGCCGGCCCTGCATAAACCGGCAGGGGAAGTCCTGGGACCTTCCCCTGCCGGCCTCGGCCCCACGGCCATCGCGGCCCACCGGGCATTTGCCCGGTGTGCCCGATGGCCAGTCCGGGCCTGGTGGGCATGTCTCTAATTTGATTCTAACCAAAAACTTAAAGGTGTGCATGTGGTTAAGCCAGGATATGCAAAATAACATACATCTGTGGTTATTGAAGTAGAAGGACTCACAAGGCAACTGTCACTTCTTTGGAATAATAAAGACAAAAGGGAATCAGGGGCACACCCGGAACATGCATTTTGCAGGAGTGAAGCTGCCGCAGTGACCAACATTTATACATAATACAGATTAAAGAACATTGCACACATGAAAATACATTTTTAGGGGGCAGAGTTTAACCACGGAGCTGAGTGGTCACATGGCCTCAGAGCTCCGGCAAACAGACACTAAAAAACCCACTACAAACACCCAACCAGCAGGGGAATACAGCTACTACCCACACTTGGACTATCTCAAGCTAGGCTGAAACCCGCAGAAACCCGAAGCGCAACCGGAACACTGCATAGATGGAACCCGGAGAAGGCGACTACATTTGTTCCGCGGCAGAACATCCATGGCTCAAGCACTGCCGCCTCCACCTGATGTCTGTAATATGAACTTAGCCTGTAGCCTAAGGACCTTTAGCTTTTGTCGCACACTAGTTACCCCAGCACACAACATCCCACACATCGCTTATACATAGACCCCCTTAATCGGCGCCCGCTGGCCCCACACTGCTCTCACGCTGTAACCGAGATGGCTACCACATATTTAGCGATCTCCCCCCCCCCCCCCCCCCGCCAATCCCATGCCCTAGCAAAGGGATAAACAAAGCGCCTAACCTGGCAGCGTAATTCCACCCACCCAGCACATAGCTGCACGGCTAGACTGACCTGCTATACAGAGCAACCACAGATGTACATAGTTAAACGCAAGGAAACCACGTATACACGTATAACTCAACCGTAATAGTTTAAGCGCAATATATAACACTCTTGCACTTTTATATTTTGGATACTAATTCGCCTATTTGGCACATTTACTGTAATAATATGATGTTAAGACTTGCGGTATGTGACAAAAAAAGCGGCAAACACAGTTAAATAATAACATGCTACGTTGTTATCAGTTTCCCTAACTCGTTCATAATATAAAACTTGTGCATGACTCCTCGACCACCCCCTATGTAATATATGCTGAGTCGCCTGAGGATTGCCGTTGGGGTACCTCAAGCTTGCTGTAACCCAGTGGTAGTCAACCTTTTTTTACCTACCGCCCACTAATGCATCTTTTTGGTTGAGAAAATTTCCTTACCGCCCACCAGTTTTCGCGCAAATGCGGAATATTTTTTAGAAAGGAGGGTGTTTTACAAAAAATAATTGTACATACATTTATCTTTTTATTTCTACTTAATGCAGGTTTATAAGGTTTTTAACTTTATAAAGTTTAATGAGAAAACAATAAAGTAAATTGAAATTACCTTTACTAGTGATTAATGAGATCCTTGAGGTTGATGCTGCGAGACTAAATATTTGATATCTGGCTCGATTTTCGTAAGGAACAAACGAAGGTCTCTTTCAGTGATATTCAGACGACTTCTCTGTTTGCCCATAATATGATTTCTCATTTGTGCGTCAGCTCATCTCCTCTCCCTCCTCAATTCCCCTCCCCACCTTTTTTCTATTTTTTAACCTTCCTTGTAGCAATGCCCAGTAGGAAGGCTGAGCTAGGTAGCCCACTTACTATATAGTCCACTATAACAGACAGACACACATACAAGACACACATACAGACACACATACAGACACACATACACAAATACAGACATACACACACAGACACACACACACGACACATACAGACACACACACACGACACATATAGACACACACACACACGACACATACAGACACATACAGACACACACACACGACACATACAGACACACACACATGGCACATACAGACACACACACATGACACATACAGACACACACACAACACACACACATACACACATATATACAGACACACATACAGACACACACACACAGGCACAGACACATACACACACACACACATACACACACACACGACACATACAGGAACACAGACAGACACACATACAAGACACATACATACAGACACACATACCAACAGACAGTCACACATACATACACACACACACACACAAGACACACATATATACAGACACACACAAGACATACATACAAAGGCACACACACACAAGACATACATACAAAGACACACACACACACACACACATTATATTTAAGTCACCCTCCTGTTTCCTACCTTTTAGATTCAGGAGGGTGACTTTCCCTGGGGTCCACTGGTGGCTCAGGTGGATGGGAGTCAGAGTTCCCACTCTGACTCCCTGGTCTTCCTCCCGCGCGGCTCTCAGTGTTAGCTGGGAGGAGTGACGTGCAGTCACTTCCTCCCAGCTCTGCGATGTCATCACAGGGGGCCCGGTTGTGCTGTTAAAGCGCCCAGCGCTGACCGGGCCCCCTCACAATCCACATCCATCGGGTGGCCCTGACAGCATGGACCACCTGATGGACCCCTCCATATGCGGCCCCGGCGGTTTGCCGCGCGGGCCGGGGCCGCAAATTGTCACGGCGGTACCCAGTCGCAGGGGTACCGCCGGCTCGCACCCGCCCGCCCGTCCGCCCGGTCGTCAGGTCGTCAAAACCTGGAAATCCCTACCGCCCACCTGAAATCCTAAAACGCCCACTAGTGGGCGGTAGGGACCAGGTTGACGACCCCTGCTGTAACCTATATTTCACTGCAAAAATTTTTTTTTTCAATTTTATAAGGTTTATATCATTTTAAGTATTTAAGTATTTTTGTGTGTGTGCTATTCCTTAATCTGTATTATGTATTTTGTCTTAAAACACTGAATAAAGCACTAAAAATCACATATAACTTGTGTTAACTTTTTCATAGTGTGTTCTGGTTTCTTTAAATGTAAAGATTACACTTTCTGTAGGATAACAGCCCTATCTCAGAGTTTGAAATGGCATGTATGAAACGTACACCCTTAAAAAAAGACCTTATCCCGGTGGTACTCTATATTACTCCAAAGGCAAACACAACCACTAGAATCCTACAAACTAGCATGGGCCAGAAACATGGGATTCTAGATCAGCACAAATCAGTGGAATAGGGTGCTAACAATACACAAGGGCTTAACCTCCTGTGCACAATACTTAGAACTTCAAAGGAAGATACTATATTGATGATACTTGGTACCAGATAGGATACAAAAGATAAAGTTTCTAGTGGATATGCTTACAATCTCATTTACTCCAGCTCCAGAGGTATGCTTGTTATTCATGTTGCGTGAGCGTGTGCCAAGAACTTACCCAGCAGTGCACTCATGTACCACACATGTATCTCAGCCAATCTACTCATTGTACAACAATGGAAAACTAAAAAAAACACCAGCACTCACCCACCTTATCAATCAAACCTCATTGAATTGGAAATATGAATCCATGGACCAATACCAATTCAGAACCAAACTGGTGTTAGCAAACACAAAGGATATTTGGTATAACTTACCCAGGACAAGGTACAGGACAAGACATATGAGAGTGTCAGGTTCCTATCCTGAAAAGCAAGACTTTTCTTTTCGTTTATACTATTTCTTTAAAAACAAAGTTCCTGCACGGATTATAATTTACCACTAGTGACCACCCTTTCCTCTAGTTTGACGACTCTCCTTATCATGCTCACCTGCCTGGACTAATTTGGGTTCCTACAAAAGGTAATGCACAACTCACCACTTGACATTATACAGCATCATAAATATTTATACCATGATCGCTTAGAGACCAGCATAAAATATAACATAAAATGAAAAAACCCAACACCAAATTCAGATCACAAGATCAATTATTTTCCTATATCGCTAATTAGTGATGTCCCAAACAGTTCGCCGGGAACCGTTCGCTGGCGTTTCTGTCCGCGGTGTTCTGTCCGCCACCTATTCGGCATCAATGAGTAAACTTTGACCCTGTACCTCACAGTCAGCAGACACATTCCAGCCAATCAGCAGCAGACCCTCCCTCCCAGACCCTCCCCCCTCCATGACAAATAGGGGGCGGACCGAACACTATGTTTGATGGCGAACGGTTCCCGGCGAACTGTTCGGGACATCACTATCGCTAATCTATATTTCTTCACTTCTATTTTCTCTTTCTTTAATTTTTCCCTTTTTATATATCAACAAATATGTCCAGTATTGGTTCAAATGAGAAAATCTATCTAAGGAGAAGATTGCCCAAATAATCCCTTATATTTTTTTTAACCAGTCCCAATACCATAGTTTTTTCTTCGAGATAAAGATCAGATTATTGATCAGCTCATATTCCATCGTTATTTGAAACATGACTTGATCGATCAGTAGCCGTTTATTGAACGGCTTTGATGATTTCCAATGTCTCGCAATAATAATTTTAGCAGCGACTAAACAGTGAGTGGCAAAACAAATATCTTTTTGTGATTTGAATGTAAAATTAAGATGCAAAGGAGCGGAGGCAGCATTCTCCAAAATTCTGTTTGTAGTCATAGATGTAAAAATATTAAAGGCCCATGACCATAGATGTTTAACAGCAGGGCATGTCCACCAAATATGTATATAAGTACCTGGATGACTATCACATCTCCAACAAGTTGGATCAGAAGAATCATACATTCTGGCTAGTCTAGCTGGAGTATAGTACCATCTATAAAGAACTTTAAAGTGGCATTCAGACAAGTTCAAACAATGAATATGTTTATTTACCTGACTTAAAGAGGAGTTCCAGTCATCTAAAGAAATCTGAAGTTCCAGTTCTTGTTCCCACGTCTTAATCAATTTGTAGGGAGACTCCTTAAGAGCTTCCAACATAGATGCTGCAACAGATGTGATATTTTTAATAGGTTGGTTACCAAATATGAATTCTAATTTTTTGGCAAATATAGAAGATGATTTAATAACGTTTTTGTGGATAAAGATTTTTATACGAAGATAAGTGAAAATTTCTCTCCGTGGAATATGAAGAATATCCATGATGCTCTGGAAAGACAAAATATTGTCTCCCTGCATAATATCTGCAATCTTTAGTTTGTCGGCATTGACCCAATACTCTAGCGAAAAGTCTTTTATCAATATTTCCAATATATCAAGTGTGCATGACTTAGGAATAAAATTATTTAAGCCTAATTTTTTCTTGATTTCTAACCACTCTTCCAGAGTTTGAAATAATATCATCGAACTAGTTAAGGACAAATTCATTAGAGTGTTCCTTGTGACTGTCCACATAAAATGTTGTAATTTGTCTCTATGAGCCACTTCAGACTCGATAATATACCATGGTTCGGAGACCTGTTTGGGATCCTGGAGAAGATATATATGCCTAATGATATTTGCGTGATAACTATAAACAATACTAGGAACATTTAGACCACCATTAGTCCATTTTTTTGTTAGAATCTTTTGAGTAATTCTAGGTTTTTTATTATTCCAAATAAAATTATTAAAGCTTGATTGGATCATTGATAACCAAGGTCTGGGGACTTTAACCCCTTAAGGACACATGACATGTGTGACATGTCATGATTCCCTTTTATTCCAGAAGTTTGGTCCTTAAGGGGTTAAGTGGAATCATGGAGAACAAATATAGCCATTTAGGCAAAATATATGAATTGATAATATTTATTTTGCCTTGCCATGAGGTTTCTAGATTTCTCAATTTTCTAAGGTTGAGATTCATGTTTCTCACAAGAGTCCAAATATTCCTCTCTATTATTCCAGCCACTTTAGCAGTTATAAATAGTCCTAAACAGTTTATTTCCGAGTCTGTCCATATAAATTTATAAATGTGGGATAGGCTATTTACCTGATCATTATTCATGTTCATTATTCAACTTGAAATTCGATATACTGGAATATCTATCAATTTCAAACATTAAAGATTTTAAAGAAAACTCTGGAGATGAAAGAGTAAGTAGCACATCATCCGCGTAAAGTGATATTTTGACATCCAGCAAATTCATTCGAACACCTTTAATCAGTGGATTGTTCCTGATATTAATAGCCAAAGGCTCGATAGACAAAATATACAACAAGGGGGAAAGGGGGCACCCTTGACGCGTACCATTTTTAAGTGCAAACCACCCTGCTGTAATGTTAGGACCCACAGTTCGGGCAGAGGGAGAGGAATACAGAGCCATTATAGCATTGTGTATCCAACCTGTAAGCCCGAAAGCAGTAAGGACTTCACTCAGATAAACCCACCCGACCCTGTCAAATGCTTTTTCGGCATCTAATGACAGGGCCAGGAGGTGAAACCAATCTCTATTGGCCAAATCTACAATATCTATTATTCTCCTAGTATTATTGGACGCTAGCCTACCCGGGACAAACCCAATCTGATTCGGATGAATCAGAGTCGTGATAATAGTCTTATTTATTATTTATTTATTATTGCCATTTATATAGCGCCAACAGATTCCGTAGCGCTTTACAATATTATGAGGAACAATAGGTTGAAGAGGACCCTGCTCAAACGAGCTTACATTCTATAGGAATGTAAGGTCTTAATTCTGTCAGCAATAATGGGCGCATATATCTTCATATTCACGTTAATTAACGCTATAGGTCTGTAGTTGCTGGGATCAGAACTGATTTTAATTTGTTTCAATATTGGAATAATATTTGCCTGTGATAATTCGCTTGGAAAAGATTCATTTAAGGCTATTTGATTGAACATTTCTGTTAGAGGATTGATTAATAGAGACTGCATATGTTTATAATATAAATTTGAAAAGCCGTCAGGGCCCGGAGTTTTATTAATGGGTAGTCTATTTATTTGAAATTGGACTTCGTCCACCAAAATGCTTTTATTTAAAGTTAATAAATCCTGACATGTGACTTTTGGAATCTGAGTATCAGCTAAATAGTTTTGGATATCATTTAGATTGGGAGACAATTTAAGATTGTTTAAATCTTCATAGAATTGATTAAACCTCTCCCCAATTGAAGAAGGTGTCGAATAGACCTTTTGACCATCAATCAGTTGTTCCACTCTATTTTTTGCATATTGATTTTGCAATCTTTTAGACAGATTTTTATTTGCTCTATTTCCAGTGTAGTAGTTATTTAATTTTAATTTATGAATGTTTAATTTAATTTTTTGTTCGACTTTTAAATTAATTTGTTTTTGTAAAGCATTTAAATAAATTTTTGTTTCTGCAGAGGGATTCTGTTTATTTAATTTAGATAGATTATAGAACTCAATATACAGATCAGTTAAAGTCTTTCCATTTTTAGTCCTCATTATATGGGCTAATTTAATTAAATACCCTCGCATGACTGATTTATGTGTACACCAATTATTTGCTGGAGCTGTGTCGGAGGAACTATTTTCTAACCAAAAATATTTTAGTAATTGGGTTAGTTCCTCCTTACTCTTTGGATCATTAATAAGAGCATCATTTAATCTCCAAGTAGTACGAACCGGGGGAGATTTATTTCCAAGATCCATTAATATAAAACTGTGGTCTGACCATAAACTCTCTTTAATTTCAATTGAATTACATAAAGCTTTAAATTCTTTATTTTTTGTGCACATATTAAACAAGGTAGCAGACAATGCCACAACAGCTCTCGCCCGCTGAAATGTCAACAATCAATAACATAGGTAGCATCAGTAAACAGTACACATTTTATAGTTATATACAGTTAAACAGTTGTGACGGTCAACACTTTAACCCTAACACGTTCCTTGTGTGCTTGAGTCATCTTGGGTGTCTCCCCCTTCCAGTCAGGTGGATGTGTGAGCGTGGAAGTAAGGCCGTCTGTATAAGGGCATGGGGGGAGGTTGTATGTATAATAAGTGTGTGAGGTAAGTTACAATCTAGCGTTGGTCTCGTAATGTGGAGGCCCCTATCTTTGCAGTAGTATTCTTCGTATCTTGTGCGTGCGGTTGTCAGAATGTGTATGGTATTACCATATAGGTGTCAGTAGAGCCCCTTCGGGGGGAAGTCATCGTCATTTAGAAGAGTAAGTGGAGTGATGTAGACAGTCAGTCTGATTTGCATCAGAAAGGTAAAAAGAAAAAACGAGTTTTAGTTCTGTTCCCTCAAACATCAAGGGAGTTTTCCCCTTTGTAGCGGTCAGGAGGGAAGTTTTATCAGTCAGCGACTGGAAGCGGAGTATTAAATCCGCTGTTGCGTTTACCGGAGCCCGTGCTGGCTTCGGAATGCGGAAGAGTCCATCCAGCTTTATGGATTTGACCTGCTTAAGGGGTAATAAGGTCCCGAGGAAGCGTCTGATATAATGGGGTAGTTCCGGAAGAGTTACCGTGTCCGGTATTCCCCTGATTTTAACGTTATATCGCCTTCTCAGGTCTTCTAAGGCGTCCAGCCGGTCAGTAGTGGTGTTTTGTCGTGTTTCTAGGTCCAGCACTTTTTGTTCGAGCTTTGAGAGCCTGGAGTCTTGTGTACTCGAGCTGGCTTCAAGTTGGGCAATTTTAGCCGCGGCTCCTTCTATGGCCTCTTTAAAGTAGGCCATGTCCGCTGCCAGGTCCTTGCGTAGCTCCGCCAGCACATCATTTAGATTGGGAGACAATTTAAGATTGTTTAAATCATCATAGAATTGATTAAACCTCTCCCCAATTGAAGAAGGTGTCGAATAGACCTTTTGACCATCAATCAGTTGTTCCACTCTATTTTTTGCATATTGATTTTGCAATCTTTTAGACAGATTTTTATTTGCTCTATTTCCAGTGTAGTAGTTATTTAATTTTAATTTATGAATGTTTAATTTAATTTTTTGTTCGACTTTTAAATTAATTTGTTTTTGTAAAGCATTTAAATAAATTTTTGTTTCTGCAGAGGGATTCTGTTTATTTAATTTAGATAGATTATAGAACTCAATATACAGATCAGTTAAAGTCTTTCCATTTTTAGTCCTCATTATATGGGCTAATTTAATTAAATACCCTCGCATGACTGATTTATGTGTACACCAATTATTTGCTGGAGCTGTGTCGGAGGAACTATTTTCTAACCAAAAATATTTTAGTAATTGGGTTAGTTCCTCCTTACTCTTTGGATCATTAATAAGAGCATCATTTAATCTCCAAGTAGTACGAACCGGGGGAGATTTATTTGGTCCGCGGTGACCGGGTCCCCGGTTGGCCTTTTGTTGCGGTCCGGTTCAGGTCTGAAGGCGGCACCTTCCATTAGCTCTGCGGTGTAGTCCTCCGAGGAATAGGAGGAGAAGTCATCTGGCGGCGCCATTTTGGGCCATGCGGCCTGTTGCGCGTTCCGCAGCATGTCTCCAATATCCCTTCCAGGGGGGCCTTTATCCACCTTCACTTTTTTATTTTTTCGGCCCATAGTCAGCCTGTTGTTAACAGTATAGTATGTGGGTTTTATAAGACCCGATTCCCCGGTATAGGGTATAGTCTCGGTTTGTGCGAGCCGGAGCTCCAGGAGATGCGACCGCTCCGTTGCGCTGCTAGCTCCGCCACCCCTGAATTACATAAAGGAATCGAGTTTGCATCAAGTAGACAAAAATCAATCCGTGCATATGAGCCATGTGCACAAGATTGGTGGGAATAATCTTTATCCCTTGGATGTAATAATCTCCATATGTCATGAAGATTATATTGTTTACAAATGTTATGAAGTTTTTTAGCCTGCTTAACAGTTCTTTTGTCAATTGGAATAGCGGATATATGCATCTTATCCATTTTAGGGTCACTCACACAGTTAAAATCCCCAGCTATAATTAGATGTCCCTTATATACTTTATCAACTCGCTCCATTATTGACTGAAGTTTGGCCGTAGGGTCAACATTCGGCAGATAAACATTGACTAGGGTATAGTATATATTATCAATAACGCATACGATAATTATAAATCTAGCTTCTGGATCTAATTCAATATGTTTGATTTCTAAGTTTATATTGCTATTAAAAATGGCTGCAACTCCTCTCTTTTTCTTATCCCTTAATGAGGCATGAACAATAGTGGAAAATTTGTCCCCTCCGCATCTTTGTTTAAGATCTTTAAGCCAATGGGTTTCTTGTAAGAATGCCACCAGTATATTATGTTCAATAAGGGAATCGTACAATCTCCTCCTTTTTTTTATTTGTATTCAAACCCTGGACATTTAAAGACAAGAATTTTAACATCTATTGTTGTCAGAAGTTTATCAAAAGTACTTGTATTTAAACCCCAGACGTTGAAGAAGTTGAATGCCGATCTCACTTATTAGTGCACACATCACGTGATATATCTGCGACCTACATAGATTAAACAATTTTTTTTTTATATAATTCAACTTTTAGGTCTTTCCCCCCCTTTTCCTTCTTTTCTTCACACCTCTTTAGATCTGCTATAGTAATTTCTTGCCCTTCATCCATTCAACTAAATCTGGATTTGAATCAAAAGTCTCTCTTTTGTGTTCATATGTCAAAGATAGTTTTAAAGGGTATAACCACCTATATCTTATATTATGAGATCTGAGAATTTGAGTTGCAGAACTGAATAATTTCCTATTCTGTCTAGTTTCAAAAGAAAGATCGAGAAAAACCTGTACATTTTGAAAACGTCCAGAATTGATTTGATATGTTCTGACAGACTTCAAAATTGATTCTTTAAATTCATACGAAAAGAAACAAGCAATGATGTCCCTTAGCAGATCCTTCTGGATGGATTGGGGTTTGAATAACCTGTGGCACCTTTCTATTATTTGGTCATGTGGATCAAACGTAATTCCCAAAACTGCAACAAAGTCCAACAGAGTTTGTTTTAAATCTTCTTGTGTGTCTTTCTCCGGTATGTTCCTAGAACGTAGATTTTTACGGCGACTACGGTCTTCCAGATCAATTAATTTGAGTTCAAGTGCTGAGATCTTGCTTTGGGCCTTCTTGCTTTCACCTGTAAGAAATTTTACTTGAAAATCGATTGCTTTAACCCCTTAAGGACACATGACGTGTCTGACACGTCATGATTCCCTTTTATTCCAGAAGTTTGGTCCTTAAGGGGTTAAATTGGTCTTCAATTCTCTGCATATTAGCAACAAGGACATTTATCTCTTGTTTAAATTCTGATTTAATTTCTGCTGCAATCGTGGCCAATTCAATCTTTATTTCCTCCAAATTCGATCTTAAACTGGTATGCAGTATACTAGACGTAATTTGGTCTTTTTCAGTGATAATTCTTCCCTCAGCATCAAGCATATCAAGACTGGAATCAATATCATTCAATTTCAATTTCGGATTTTTATGATGTTGAGGGGAAAAATAATTATTCATTGATTTGTCTTGGGAGACATATTTTTTATCCTTTCTTAATAAGGATTTAGTGTCATTGGGTTTTCTTGAAGCCATATTAAATTATATTGTGTTTCCAAACCCACATATATTTGATTGAATTAGGCAAAGTTGGAATTGCACACTAATTTATGTAATTGCCGGCTTCTCATGTAACACGTGGGCAGCAGCAGCAACCTTATAGTCCCATATAAAACAGCGTGTCTCCTCAGAGTCAGGAATAACCTTCACTGGAATTAATGGTTTAGAGGGGAAAGAGGTAGCCCAAAACTCAATTCTGGCGTCGAAAGGACATTAAAGCTGTTTAAGCAGTGAGTGAAACCGCAATAATCCCTCAAGGCTGGGACGGGAGCACAGGCGCCTCATCCGAGAGCGGCTGCATCAGAACCCGCGATCACTGGTGGCTGCCCCTCCTCTTCTGTCACAGCGACGCCGCACGTAGGTATGTCAGCACGTCATAGGGGTAGCCTTGACACTGAAGTTAATGATTGCCTGAAAAGACTTCATAGCCTGGCTCCTGAGTTGACATGTAGATTTTACTTATTGGCTTCATAACCTGCTATACTCACCAACCTGCTCAAAAACTTACACCAACCTGCTCCAAACTTACCTGTACAACTCTTCATTTCTGCCTTATTTACAAACCTGCAGCAAACCAACCTGAACTCCCTATATTCCTGCTGAACATCAAACTTGCTAAATCAACACTGGACTTATAATCTCTCTTATAGGTTTATCTTCAATTATCCTTCCTATAACTTCTTTGATCATTTTACCTTATTTCCACTTTGGGCTTGTTGTCGAGATTCTTTATTTCTTAGGTTACTTAATTCCCTGTATATTTAGACGTTCTGTTCACTATCTTTCATTCCTATAACGACAATATTAGGATATCCTGTTCTTACAAGAATGTCTAAGATCGCAAATAAAGACCCTGAATGTAACCCCAGTTTCAGTCTCATCCCTGACCTGCACAAGATCATGATAGATAGATAATAAAAATATGAATCATTCAATATATATATATATAAATAATATATATATATAAATATAAATATATATATATAAATATAAATATAAATATAAAATAAAAACCAACAGAACAACTTCCCACATTTGGGACCCCCCATGGACAGTGAAACCAACATACACTGTGTCACGCTTACCAGCTGTAAAGACTTGACCCAGGTTGACGTCAGCAGGGTGCACTCCTGGAGTCTGCGTTCCTTCCCCCTCCCCCTTTCTCTACTCTCACCTGAATTCACGTGGTGGCCCTAATCTATGCCTTTACTACTCTATCCATACTATTTCTATGCTCCTCCTTCTCTCCTTCTTCTTTTTTCTCTCCACTCCAATATTTGCGAAAAATAGTACTTAGTTCTTAGTGAAGTAATTGTATGCTAATGAAAAAAATATGTAATGTTTTCAGGAAAATTTGCAACATGTGACAATCATATGTATCTTACTATGCTGTGTTAAACCATCTTGTTGTACTTTTGACTCACTTGGCTGAACCAATAAAAACTGTCAAATTGGAAAAAAAAAGTCATAAGAAGTGACAGTTCCCCGTTAAAGGTCATTATGTGTGTGAAAACTTAATAAAATATAATAATTGTGAAAATACTCAAAATTCCTAACATATTAGTTTGTTTGAGTTCTTTCTATACAAAAGATATTCTTATACAAATGGTATTCCTTAATGGGGTAAAATACAGTTGGGGCTACTAGAGTTTCTGTAGAAAGCTCTTTGTGCTTTGAAAAAATTCAGTATATTATATATGAGTACACTCATTGAGAAAGCAGGAAAGTGGAGCAGATTTGCTCACTTGCTGTCAGGGATATTTTCTGAAGTGAGAATTTTCATAAATAAAAAGTTAATTTCAATCTTTTAGTTACACTCTGGGCATCATTGGGCAGGGGAACCACTGATTGGCTTTGAGTGGTCAGCTGACTGACAGAGTTTGTTTTACTTATGTTAACTTGTGATTTTTTTTCTTTTATCTTGTTGTTCTCACCCAGTGGAACATAATCTTAAATGTCATGGAACATGTTTTAAAAATACCATAATTAAGCACTTTGTTCTAGTTAAGTTGCAAACTTACAATTCTAGTATATTTTAACCTGCCACATAGCTATGTTTTGTTTGCAATATAGATTTGACAGTTTAGTATGTTATCGTATATAAAATCTAAACAGTTTATCCAGGAGTAAATGTAAAAATTATGCTGTTGATTTTTTTTTTTAATTCTTTATTTTATTAGTGCATAGGTTGAACAAGCAAGTTTGCACTGCCACAACAGCTGGTGCAAACTAAGTAATCGGTATTGTATAACATTGGTGTGGCTACAAGAACATTGCACATTTTATTTATAAGAAACAACAAAAATAGACTGAAATCTTTAATCTGTAGGGAGGAGGTATCTCTCATAGTACGTGTAGAGAAATTATAAATAAAACCCAGCTCAACATATCATCAGGTTGGAATACCCTTCGATCTCAACAGGGCCTGGAGAGGGTGGGTGGCAGACTGTTTTCTTTTTAGGGAGTATAAGCGGGCCCTAGTCAGTTTGGCTAATCTAAGCGGAGAAACGTCCTCTTGCTATTGTGCCTTGATAATATCAGAACCTTACTGTCTCTATGCCTTCTTCAGTGTTGTTAATGCTAAAGATAAGCTGATGGGTAAGTACGTGTGTGCTAGGTCCGTCTATGTGAGTGAGCAAGTGGCCTCAACATTTATACTAAGTTATTAGGTATTTCATTTATTTTTTGTGCCCTGATACTCTGGGTTTGGAAGAACGACAGAAGTAATGCCAGGGTCGACAGGGTTGTCATGTCTCACAGTACAGTGTCAGAGGTAAGCGATTGGGGCCGGGGATGGCATTTACATAAGGGTTTGATGCCATGTTAGGGTGGAGCAGGGATTCCTGCACTGTCTGAAGTGTGGGTATGCAGCTTAGGAGTGCTTATGGGTGAGTTTTTTCCCCATTGAGAGCTCGGGGACCGGGGCTTAAGCGTCGTGCCGGACAGTCGGGTAAATCCAAATGCGCATGCGTGGCAAGAGCTGCGTGCGCATTCAAACCGCCCACAGGAAAGCATTACTCAATGCTTTTCTATGGAGGTCCAGCGTCTCCTCAATGTGATTTTCACAGTGAGAATCACGGAAGCACCTCTAGCGGCTGTCAGGGAGGCTGTCAGTTTTCTTTGAAACTGCTATGTTTTCAGCTGCAGGGTGAAAACTAGAGGGACCTGGCACCCAGACCACTTCATTTAGCTGAAGCTTTAAGTATATTTTTATTATATATATATATATATATATATATATATATATAAAAAATATTTAATTAATGTCAACATTTCATTGTTATTGTATTTTGATATTTATATGTATGTGTGTGTGTGTGTGTATATATATATATATATATATATATATATATATATATATATATAAAAATATCCAAAATTCTGGCACTCTTCCCATATGTCTTCAAATAAATAAAAATATATATACAGGGAGTGCAGAATTATAAGGCAAATTAGTATTTTGACCACATCATCCTCTTTATGCATGTTGTCTTACTCCAAGCTGTATAGGCTCGAAAGCCTACTACCAATTAAGCATATTAGGTGATGTGCATCTCTGTAATGAGAAGGGGTGTGGTCTAATGACACCAACACCCTATATCAGGTGTGCATAATTATTAGGCAACTTCCTTTCCTTTGGCAAAATGGGTCAAAAGAAGGACTTGACAGGCTCAGAAAAGTCAAAAATAGTGAGATATCTTGCAGAGGGATGCAGCACTCTTAAAATTGCAAAGCTTCTGAAGTGTGATCATCGAACAATCAAGCGTTTCATTCAAAATAGTCAACAGGGTCACAAGAAGCGTGTGGAAAAACCAAGGCGCAAAATAACTGCCCATGAACTGAGAAAAGTCAAGCGTGCAGCTGCCAAGATGCCACTTGCCACCAGTTTGGCCATATTTCAGAGCTGCAACATCACTGGAGTGCCCAAAAGCACAAGGTGTGCAATACTCAGAGACATGGCCAAGGTAAGAAAGGCTGAAAGACGACCACCACTGAACAAGACACACAAGCTGAAACGTCAAGACTGGGCCAAGAAATATCTCAAGACTGATTTTTCTAAGGTTTTATGGACTGATGAAATGAGAGTGAGTCTTGATGGGCCAGATGGATGGGCCCGTGGCTGGATTGGTAAAGGGCAGAGAGCTCCAGTCCAACTCAGACGCCAGCAAGGTGGAGGTGGAGTACTAGTTTGGGCTGGTATCATCAAAGATGAGCTTGTGGGGCCTTTTCGGGTTGAGGATGGAGTCAAGCTCAACTCCCAGTCCTACTGCCAGTTTCTGGAAGACACCTTCTTCAAGCAGTGGTACAGGAAGAAGTCTGCATCCTTCAAGAAAAACATGATTTTCATGCAGGACAATGCTCCATCACACGCGTCCAAGTACTCCACAGCGTGGCTGGCAAGAAAGGGTATAAAAGAAGAAAATCTAATGACATGGCCTCCTTGTTCACCTGATCTGAACCCCATTGAGAACCTGTGGTCCATCATCAAATGTGAGATTTACAAGGAGGGAAAACAGTACACCTCTCTGAACAGTGTCTGGGAGGCTGTGGTTGCTTCTGCACGCAATGTTGATGGTGAACAGATCAAAACACTGACAGAATCCATGGATGGCAGGCTTTTGAGTGTCCTTGCAAAGAAAGGTGGCTATATTGGTCACTGATTTGTTTTTGTTTTGTTTTTGAATGTCAGAAATGTATATTTGTGAATGTTGAGATGTTATATTGGTTTCACTGGTAAAAATAAATAATTGAAATGGGTATATATTTGTTTTTTGTTAAGTTGCCTAATAATTATGCACAGTAATAGTCACCTGCACACACAGATATCCCCCTAAAATAGCTAAAACTAAAAACAAACTAAAAACTACTTCCAAAAATATTCAGCTTTGATATTAATGAGTTTTTTGGGTTCATTGAGAACATGGTTGTTGTTCAATAATAAAATTAATCCTCAAAAATACAACTTGCCTAATAATTCTGCACTCCCTGTATATATATATATATATATATATATATATATATATATTTTTTTTTTCAACATATAGTAGCAATGAAATTATGTATGTGTAATATATTAACCCCTTAAGGACGGTGGGCATGCTCTAAACGTCCCCAGGGAGTCCCCCTCTGTCCATTCTGTCCCACCTGGGCAATGAGTTCGCGAGGCATAGCCATCCATGTCAGTGCCAGCAGGGGGAGTGCCTGTAAAAAAATAAAAGACAGTTTAAAACATTTTTTCCACGGGAGGGGATGACGTAGGACGTGGGACGGTGCACGGAGGCACGCCGCGTCTCGCGGGCTTTTTTCCTTGGCCGGAAGATGGGAGATACTGAGCAGACCGGGGCGTTGTGAGGGAAGACACCCGATTTGCTTTTTCCTGCGGTTAGCGGTACGGGGCGATGCGGTGTTGCTGAACGGTTGCTGAGCGGTCGAGAAAGAAGATAGATCTCAAACGCTTATTTTGTTAAGTGGAAAACTAATTCTGTCCAGTGACTGCTGGAAAAGTATGATGGGAGTGATGGGAGTGACCCCCCAGGACGCTTAAACTGAGAAGTGGATAAGTATACCGGCTGGTTTTGCTATATATTTATGCTACATGTATGCTACACCCACGTATTAGCTAACAGAGCTTATATACCACCCAGCTATTCAGTTACTAAGCTTACACTAAGGTCCATATTTAGGTTTTTATACCCTACTACGTATTACTATTTTTTATTTTTTATTATTGCACTGCTATCACAGTAATTGATATCCTCATCTTCCTTTAATCATTTACCAAGATCTATCAAGATTTAAAGGAAAACCTTACTGAGAAAAAATATAGGAACATAAAAAAAGATATAAAAAGGAAAAAAAATAAAAAATTTAATAAAAAAAAAAAAAAAATAGAGAAGGATATAGAACGCGATTAGAAAGAGAAAGTGAAAGAGAAGGGAAAGAGAGGAGGAGTAAATGGCCTCAAAAAAAACTCAGAGGGTAAACAGAATTTAAAAATAACTGCTAAAAAACAAGAACCAGCCATAGAAAGGAGGACCTCAGGTTTTTTTTCTCCTCAATTAAACAAGGGGAGTAGTACTAAATCTATACAAGAAGAATCAATACCTATATTGGACCCCAAAGAGACCGAGATAGACAAAACTTTGTCAGATAGCTCATGGGAAGAAAATGTATCTATCACTGCCGGTTATTTATCCAAATGCTTGGAGATCCAATTAGAGAAAATAAAAGAAGAAATAAACCTGCAGTCTAGAGAAATAAAAAATGAGATTCTAAATATAGGAAGAAGAGTGGTATTGTTAGAAGAGAAGACGGATCAAATAAATATACAACAAAAAAACAATACGGATAACATAAACAAATTGGACGAAACCCTAGAGACCCTGAAAAGGAAGATTACGGATTTAGAAGATAGATCTAGAAGACAAAACCTCCGAATTAGGGGGATCCCGGAGACTGTTGCAAATGCAAACCTAGAAGACTATTGTGTAGAGTTTTTTTTGTTTCTGGGGGTTAACTCAGATAACGGCACAAGCGGCATTGAAAGATGTCATAGAATCTATAAACCCGGTAATGTACCAGAACAAGCCCCGAGAGACACAATTATTTGCCTACAATCATCCCGTTTTAAGACGCAAATTATGAAGGCAATGACAACAAAAGACCTGCAGGGGTCAATCTTCCATCAAATTAAGATTTTTCAAGATCTTTCATACCAGACCAGACTACAAAGGAAATTTTTTTCCAACCAGACAGAGGTCCTTAGGAAAAATGCAATTAAATACGCTTGGGGATTTCCGACACGCATAAACCTAACACATAATAACCAAAGACTGACCTTTGATAAACCGCAGAAATTAGAACAATGGCTACTAGAAGGGAATTTAAAATAAGTTATTACACGAGGTATTTTTTTTTTTTTCTCTCTCCGTACATATACAACACAACATAAAACAAATAAATTAGGATTAAAATTACACGAGGGGCCACTGAAATGTAAATGGGTGGTCCCTCACTATTAAGCTAAATCTCTCTTGAAAATTAAGGAAAATGGGGGAAAGACGTGATAAAGGGAAGAAGAGAGAAGGGAGAAAGGAGAGAAAGAGAGAAGAAAAAAAGAAAGAAAAAAACTAAAATAGATAAAAGAACAGGAGTGCTTATACTAACCACAATAATAATAAGTAAACACACTATATATTAGAGGTAATTTGATATAAAGATTATGACACAAAATAAAGATAATACTCCGGACTTAAAGATATACTAAAATATAAAATACACTAAATACACTAAAAACAATTTTGGGGGTTTAATTAAATGGTTACTTAGAATAAATAAAAAAAAGAAAAAAAATGGAAAAAAAAATATGAATTGGGAATCACTAATAGAAGTACCTTTATAGAAATATTTTGATATAAAATAAATGTAAATAAATTTAATATTTGGGAATTAAAGACACACTAAATTTTTAAATTTACACTAAAATTTTAATTTAACGAAAGAGCTATTTTGATAAAGTAAAAAACAGAGAAAATGAAAAAAGAAGAAAAAAGTATGAAAAGGGAACAGATTTTCTTTTTTTTTTTTTCTCTCCCTTCTGGTATCATTTTTACCATTACACCCATCCGGCCAAGGAGAAACTCTAGCTCGCAGATCTCGACACTTTTCTTTTTTGCGAGTTTAGAGTATGGGGACATTTTCGACGTCACTGATTAGAGAGTCGGTGTCGTTTTTGGACCGTTGTTTTCTCTCCCTGTGTTTTTGGCAGGGCTTCCCCCTGAAGGCTATGGGAGGCCTAGGTAGGGAAGAACACCAGGGAGGGAATAGATACATAGTTTTTCGCCTAGTAAAAGGCAGACAGTGTACGTTTTATGTTGTGTTTTATATGTATGTTAGTATAGATGGTGAACTTATCGGTCCTCGAAAGAAAAGAAATAGGATACATAAAATAAAATGAGGCTAGCGACGATTAACGCACAGGGGATAAACTCACAATTTAAAAGATATACAATCCTTGAGTTTCTCAAAAAAGAACAAATCCAGATTGCAGCCCTACAGGAAACCCACTGGAGAACGCAAGATAAAAACAATCTTAAATCTAAATTTTTTCCTACTATAATCAGTGCCTCTATGAGCCAAAAAAAGAAAAGAGGAGTAGCCTTTTTATTTTCTAGGAATATATCATTAAAAATTATATACCAAGAAATTGATTTCGAAGGCAGATACATCATATTAGTAGCAGAAATTAATAATCAAAAATATACGCTAGTGAACATATATGCACCAAATCAATCACAAATTGCATTTATTAAAAAAGTGCTTAATAAAACTGAACGCGTGAAAATGGGCCGAGTTATTGTTATGGGAGACTTTAATTGCGTACCCGATATTGAGATGGACCGAAGTTCTAAAACAAAAACTAGTAACTATGGAAACCTGAAGGTGACTGCTAAAAAATTCTCAGAATTAATCAAACAAGCTCAACTTTTGGATTATTGGAGGATATTTCATACGAAGGAAAAGGATTTTTCATGTTTCTCAAAAGCTTTCTGCTCATATTCTAGAATTGATCTCTTTTTGGGGGATAGAAAGTTAGTGAGTCAAATTAAAAAGGTTTTTATAATAGCCACTACATGGTCAGACCATAATCCGGTCATCCTAGATATAAAAGAACAACATCAAAGAACAAGAGCTGACTGGAAAATGAAAGACTGGTTACTTAAAAATGAAGATAATCTTAAATATATTAAAGATACAACAGACTATTTTTTCAAAGAAAATAGAAACAAAGATGTCTCTCCAGCAATGACTTGGTGTGCTTACAAATCAGTAATAAGGGGCCTGTTTATAAGCTTAGCAGCAAAAGATAATAAATTAAATTTAAAAAAAGGCAAATTTAGCTGAATTGTACATAAAACTAGATAATTTACTTGAACAAAATAAAAATAAACCATCTCGGAGTATTACTAATGAAATTATAGACACTGAAAAATTAATTAATGAACATCTCATAACAAAGGCTAATAATGCGTTGCATTATTTAAAACAGAAATGGTACTACACCGGAAATAGAGCAGAAAAGCTAATGACGAACAGAATAAAAAAAGAAAAATCGAAAAGAATCATTACCAAAATTATTGATAATGGAGAGATTCTCTTGAGACCGGAAAAAATAGCAGAAGCCTTCAAAAACTATTGTCAAGATCTATATAATATCAAAGATCCTACCGAAATGACGAACATTAGTGCATTTCTCGAGAATATAAAGAGCCCAAAAATGTCACAAATACAACTGCAGGAGCTTAATAAAACTTTTCAAGAAGAAGAACTGATTTTCTGTATTAACAAATTAAAAAAGAATAAATCTTCTGGTCCAGATGGATTTGATAACCTTTTTTACAAACTTTTAGGAAATAATATTAAAACGGACCTAATTGAAGTTTTCAATTCCTTCGTTACACCTAATAGCATACCGGCAGAACTGTTACAAGCAAATATAGTGCCTATCCTTAAACAAGAAAAAGATGCAGAGAAGATAAAGAATTATCGTCCAATCTCATTGTTGAATACCGACATTAAAATATACTCTGCTATGATAGCAGAACGTTTAAAAAAAATTATATCAGAAATAATAAACAGAGACCAAGTCGGGTTTGTTCCGGGGAGGTCTTCAACCCACAACATCAGAAGATTGATCGACATATTGGATTCCGCTTGGACCACTGGAACTCCCATGTTGACCCTGTCCTTGGATGCTGAGAAAGCATTCGACAGGGTCAACTGGGAGTTCATGAGACAAACACTACAGCGATTTGGATTGGAGGGAAGACTTCTTGAGAACATTTTTGCCCTATACACTGGCCCAACAGCACGAATAATGGGGAATGGCTTTGGCTCAGATTGGTTCCCATTATCTAATGGAACACGACAGGGGTGTCCGTTATCCCCCTTACTTTATATAATCTCATTAGAACCTTTGGCATCTGCCATCAGACAAGAAGAAAACATCTCTGGTTTTGACCACAAGAAAGAAAACATAAAAATAAACCTTTACGCAGATGATGTGATTATAACCTTAGAAAATCCGTTACAATCAATAACACAGTTCATGGCAATTATAGAAAAGTTTTCACAGGTTTCTGGCTACAGATTAAATACAGATAAATCAACTATTCTGGCGAGTAATGTAAATATGGAAGAAAAAAAAGAGATAAAAAAGAGGTTTGATTTTACTTGGATTGAAAAATCATTTAATTATTTGGGAATTAACATCTGCACAGATCCAAGCAAAATTGTTGAGATCAATTTCCTCCCATTACTTCTAAAAATGAACAAAATATTAAAAGATTGGAGAAATCTGGAATTCTCCTGGTGGGGCCGCATAAATATAGTTAAATCCTATGTTCTACCAAAGTGGTTATACCTATTTAGAATGCTGCCTCTGAAGGTACCCGATAGTTGGCTATCACTTATCCAACAATCTTTCTCGAAATTTATATGGCAATCAAAGAAACCTAGGATGGCAAGAAAATTCTTGGCGATTAAACAAGCAAATGGAGGAGTAGGACTTGCGCTGATCCAACAATATTATCAAGCGAGTACTCTCTCTCATTGTATTATTTCACAACACACAGAGGCTAAACATGAGAGATGGTATGCAATAGAAAAAAAAAATGTCAAATAACAAAGATCTGTCTACCCTTTTTTGGTTGACGCAAAAAAAGAAAGATAACTGCCAACCATGTTCTGAAAGTATAGTGTTACAAAATATTGGAGAAGCATGGAACAAAATAAGAAAAAGTATGGGTCTTAACAATCGTATCATAAACATTTTACCAATTCTAATTTTGGAAAACAATATAGAAGATCTAAATTTAAAAAATTGGGCCAAAGCAGGCATACAAAATATAGAAGACCTAATGATTGGATCAAATCTTAAATCATTTGAACAACTAAGTACAGAATTCGCTCTCCCAGAAAAAGAAAAATATAACTTCATAAGGATTAACAGTTACTTAAGCAAAGTACTAGATACAGAATACTCAGAAGTTAAATATAAACTATGCCATCTGTTGAAAGCGAATGACACGAAAAATCTATTAAAAAAGTGTAATTCGATACTAAGACTCGAGGAAGAAAATCTTATTTTTCCGGCCATTGAGAAATGGGAGAAAGATTTGAAAATAAAGAAAAAATTAGAAAAAAGCGACTGGAAAAAAGCTTGGGTGTCTGTGGCTAAACATATCAAATGCTTAAATTTAGTTGAGTTACATTTTAAGATTATAAATAGATTGTACCTGGTCCCAAGTCGCATGAATAAAATGGATCCTAACATAACAGCTACTTGCTGGCGATGTGATAGTGCGACGGGAGACACGTTACATATCTGGTGGAGCTGTCCCCTGATAATAGAATTTTGGAAAATGTTTATAGGCAAAATCCAAGAAATAATAGATACTAAAATACCCTTGTCTCCAGAACTATGTATACTACACTTAAACCATAGCCAATATAATATGGATTTTCAATACTTTCTTACTCACGCGCTGATAGCGGCAAAGATCTCCATAGCTAGAAGATGGAGAACTAATAGTATACCAAATTGGGAAACCATAAAAAATCAGTTAACTTTTCAGTTAAAAATGGAAAACGGCTTAAATATAAACCTAAAAAAAAAAAAAAAGATGGATATAGATAAATGGCTGAATAAGTTGTGCGTATTCTAATTTGATAAAGAAAATAGGAGAAAAAGAAAAGGGAAGGAAAGAAGGGGAAAAAAAAAAAAGGGAAAAAAAAGGGAAAAAGAAAAGAAAGTAAGAATAAATATTAAGATAATCAGCTAGTTACTCTAACTATTACTATGGGAACATTACTGAGGACCTTTGTCACCATCTATATGTTTGTATTGTAATGTCTATATGTTTTTGTTTTTGATATTGCGAAATATTAATGATGACTTAAGTACCATTGTCCGAACTATATGAACCGCAGCAGAAAAATATCGGCAGGTACTGTCTGAAATAAAAACAACAAAAAAAACAAAAAAAAAAGACAGTTTAAAACAGTTTAAATTTAAATTATATATAATTAGATCATATACAGGGCCGGCGCGTCCATAAGGCGGCACAGGCTTAGGGCGCACCGGCTCCGGGGGCGCAAGATTTCAGTGACCGGCAGGAGGGAAGCTCTCCCTCCTGCCGGCCACCATCTCCGCCCCCAGTGCGGCAGTGCTGCGATCAGGCGCTGCGAGGGAGCTCTAACCTCTCTGCTCTGCTCCCTCGCGCGCTGTCTAGTGATGCTGCGGGTGCCGGAATATGACGTCATATTCCGGCTCCCGCGGCATCAGCAGACAGCCCGCGAGGGAGCAGAGCAGAGAGGTTAGAGCTCCCTCGCAGCGCCTGATCTCAGCCCTGCCGCACGCCGCCCAGCAGCCCCACTGGACCCCAGGGAATGATCCACACCAGCTCTCCATATTATTTATGTATTAAAATAATTTGTGAATGTATGTGATGTGTCTGTGTGTGAGAGTGTCTGTGTGAGTGTCTGTGTGAGTGTGTGTGTGTGTATGTGTCTGTGAGTGAGTATGTGTCTCTGTGTGTGTGTGTGTGTGTGTGTGTGTGTGAGTGTGTGTGAGTGAGTGAGTGTCTGTGTGTCTGTGAGTGGGTCTGTGAGTGAGTGAGTGTGTGTGAGTGTGTGTGAGTGAGTGTCTGTGAGTGAGTGTCTGTGAGTGTGGGTCTGTGAGTGTGTGTCTGTGTGTGAGTGTCTGTGTGTGAGTGTCTGTGAGTGTGTGTCTGTGAGTGTGTGTCTGTGAGTGTGTGTCTGTGAGTATGTGTCTGTGTGTGTGTGCTCGTGAGTGAGTGTATGTGAGTATGTGTCTGTGTGTGTGTGCGTGTGTGTGTGCGTGAGTGAGTGTATGTGTTACTATGAGTGACTGTGTGTCTGTGAGTGACTGTGTGTGTGAGTGAATGAGTGTATGTGTGTCTGTGAGTGTGTGCGTGAGTGTATGTGTCTGTGAGTGACTGAGTGTGTGCGTGAGTGAGTGTATGTGTGTCTGTGAGTGATTGTATGAGTGTTGCATGTGAGTGTGTCAGTGTATGTGTGTGTCTGTCAGTGTGTGTTTGTGAGTGTCTGTCAAATCAGTGAGAGTATCTTTGTCATTGAGTCTGTGTGTGACCATCAGTGTGTCTGTCAATGAGTGTCAATCAGTGTGTGTGTGTCAGATCAGTGAGTCTCTGTGTTTGTCATTGAGTGTGTGTGACTGTCAGAAGAACACTAAGGGACAGGGAAGGGAGGGGACCAATAATGGACGGGGAGAGGTTAAGAGGCACATAGGTGAAGATGTTATTTTTGAATGGGGGGGGGGCGGAAAAATACATCTTCGCCTATGTACCCAAAAATCCTTGCACCGGCCCTGATCATATATATATATTTATTTATGCATTATAAATACACATACACTGTCTAAGTGTATTTTACTATTAATATATATACAATATAATTAAATTATATATATATATATATATATATATTAATATCAAAATACATGTAGAATATTGATTATTTATCATTTAATCATTATATATAAATAAATATGTAAATACGTAAAAACCGGTATGTTTACACTAGAGGCTGTGGAGGCCACTCCTATGCGGAAGGAGTGACCTGAATAGTTAGCTGGCTTGAGTCCCAGCTGTGTTAGTAATGACCTGACGTGGATCATGAAGGTGGTAGTAGTGAGTACTGAACCTTGTAGAACAAAAAGTGGTTGTGATGGCGGTGCCTTGTTATTCTGTGTATAAGAGTCCAGTATTTGGACGGGGCACCATCTGTTGTGAGTCGGATAGTACTTAACCTCTACTGGTGGTGCATGTTGATTGTTTTTGGAATGAGGTAGTGTCAGGATATAATAGTCCATATGTTTGATTAAGTGTGAATGAAGCAGGAGGTGAGTGGACTGTGTTGTATTGATGGGGGTAAATTCTCTAGGTCTCAAAAACCCATAAAAAGCCACATAAATTGCTGTTTTGATGACTAGATTTGTGCTGATGGAAAAGGGTTTTAGATCTAGTAGGTATATATATATGTGTGTAATTTTGTTCTAACTGTATTTTAAAATGTATATATATATAAACATATATATCAATTATATAAAATTCTACGTATAGATTTGTGTAAGAATTTTACATAATTATGTAATTTTATTAATTACAATTTGCGGGGCCCGCCTGACAACCCAGGCCGAAAGTCAAAGGAATTGAATTTGTAGGCACTATATTTATCCCTGTAATTTTCCAAGACACTATAAAACCTGTACATGGGGGGTACTGTTTTACTCGGAAGACTTCACTGAACACAAATATTAGTGTTTCAAAACAGTAACATGTATTACAATGATGATATCGTCAGTGAAAGTGACATTCTTTGCATTTTTCATACACTTACACAGATGATATAATTGTTGTGATACATGTTACTGTTTTGAAACACTAATATTTGTGTTCAGCAAAGTCTCCTGAGTATAACAGTACCCCTCATGTACAGGTTTTATGGTGTTTTCAAACGTTACAGAGTCAAATATAAGGCTTGCGTTTCAGTTTTTTTCATGTTGAAATTCGCCAGATTGGTTATGTTGCCTTTTAATACCGTATGGTAGCCCAGGAATGAAAATTACCCCCATGATGGCATACCATTTGCAATAGTAGACAACCCAAGGTATTGCAAATGGGGTATGTCCAGTCTTTTTTAGTAGCCACTTAGTCACAAACACCGGCCAAAATTGGTGTTCAAATTTTTTTTTGCATTTTTCACACACAAACAAATATTAACACTAACTTTGGCCAGTGTTTGTGACCAAGTGGCTACTAAGAAAGCCCGGATATACTCCATTTGCAATACCTTGGGTTGTCTACTTTTGCAAATGGTATGCCGTCATGGGAGTAATTCTCATTCCTGGGCTACCATGCGGTCTCAAAGGCAACAGAACCAATCTGGCGAATATCAATGTGAAAAAACTGAAAAATGTAACATGCCATTATTGATCCTGTAACTTCCCAACACACCATAAAACCTGTACATAGGGGGTACTGTTTCAAACGTGAGGCATCGATGAAAACAAATATATGTATTTTATTGCAATAAAAGCAAAGAGTATTATGACATTCACAGTTGAAATGTCTTGTAGAACTAAAATGTTATTACAAATTCTTATTCTCTCCCATTTTTTTATATATTTTATTCATATTAAATTATGTTCCATACCTAAATATTTGATGTTAAATGAAAGCCCTGTTTCCCCTTAATAAAATGATATATAATAAGTGTGGGTGCACATAATATGAAAGAGGTGAATTACGCCTGAACAGACATATAGCGCAAATTCAAGTTTTTGTTTACGTTTTGTTTTGATCACAACGTGTACATTTGGCTCAGTCCTTAAGGGTTTAACCCTTTAAATCAGGAGGACGTACTATTACGCCCTGCAGGAACCGGCTCTAAACGCCGGCGGGCGTAATAGTACGCCCTCGCCATAATGGCCGCCCACGTGGCCGGTGCTAATCGCCCGCTGCAGATCGCGGTCGGGGGGGATGCCTGGCCCCCCAGGCAACCCCCCCTGTGGCCGGTGACCGCGATCTGCAGTCTCTGATCGCAGTGACAGGCTGTCACTGCGACCAGTATTCAGCATGTGTCAGCCGATTTCAAATCGGCTGACACATGCGGCCGGCGGCTTTCCCCTTCTGCAGATCGCGGTCGGGGGACTTACCTGGCCCCCCAGGCAGTCCCCCTGGGGTCAGTGACTGCGATCTGCTAAGTCTGAGATCGCAGTGACAGCCTGTCACTGCGATCAGTGTTACATGTGTCAGCCTATTGGCTGACACATGTAACTGGCACAATGATCCCCCTGCAGATTGGAAGGGGGGTGTGCTTGTACCACCCAGGCACTCCCCCCTGTGGTCAATTACCCAATCTGCAGGAGGTGATCACAGTGACAGGCAGTCACTGTGATCACTGATCCTGTGTGTCAGCCAGTGATGTGAAATCACTGGCTGACACTGTCTCTGCCCCCTGTCCTGTGAAAAAAATAAAATATTAGTTAAAAAAATAAATTTAAAAAATTACAGTTACAAATAAAATATACTTAGATCATATATATTATATATATATGATCTAAGTATATATATATATATATACACATACACACATTTACACATACACGACGTGTATTTAAATATATATATATATATATATATATTAATATCAATATCAAATTACACGTAGACTGATACTGATTAAATATATATTTCCTGGCTAATCATGGCAGCATATACACATGGGTTAGCTCCTCCCCTACAGCCGATAAGACAGGAAAACCACCAAGGTTTTAACCCTTTCAGGACCGCTGACGGTTCAGGACCGTCAGCGGTAAAACATGCGTTTGGACCGCTGACGGTCCTGAACCGTCATAACGGTCTGGGGCTACTTACCTGATTGCCGTCGGTCCCACGGCGGCGATCAGTGCTCCACCCGGTCCAGGGGGGTTGCCTGTCTGCCCGGGCAGTCCCCCCTCGGCAGATCAGGACCCTGCGGCCATGTGATCACTCGATCACATGACCGCAATAGGTGTCTGTGTATCTGCCTGCAGGGGGACTGTCTGTGCTGACAGGCAGTCTCCCTGCAAGTGAAAAATCCAAAAAATAAAGTTAAAAAAAAAAAGTGTAAAATCAGTGTAAAAAAAATAATAATAATATGTGTATATATATATATGATATATATACATGTATTATATCTATATATAATATATGTATATGTATCATATATATAATGTCATATTAAGTGTATTTTTATATTTATATATACGTATATTAATATAAAAATACACTTATATTTAAATTACACACGAATATATACAATATATATAATTGCTATATATATGGTATATATATATTATTATAAAATACAAATAATATGTTAATAAAAATAAATAACAAAAAATAAATATAATTTTTAATAATTAAAAAAAAATTATATATACATATGCAATTTTATTCTAACAGTATTTTGATATTGATATATATATATTTATATCAAAATACACTTAGAATGTAATGATATATATATCTATGTATAAATAAATAAATAAAAATAATACGAAATATACATATGTCCACATACATAATTACATAAATAATTTCATAAATATACACGTAGACGTCAAATATATAAATATGTATATATATTAAAATTCTACGTGCATATTTATGTAATATTTTTACCTAATTAAGTAATTTTAATGATTGCAATTTGAGGGACCTGCCTGCCAACCCAGGCCAAAAGTCCAGATAATTTAATTTGCTAGCACTGTGTTTAACCCTGTAACTTTCTATGACACCCTAAATCCTGTACATGGGGGTACTGTTTTACTCGGGAGACTTCGCTGAACACAAATATTAGTGTTTCAAAACAGTAAAACATATCACAGCGATGATATTGTCAGTGAAAGTGAAGTTTTTTACATTTTTCACACACAAACAGCTCTTTCACTGAGGATATTATTGCTGTGATATATTTTACTGTTCTGATACACTAATATTTGTGTTCAGCGAAGTCTCCTGAGTATAACAGTACCCCACATGTAGAGGTTTTATAGTGTTTGTGAAAGTTACAGGGTCAAATATAAGGCTTGATTTTACTTTTTTTTTTTTTATTGAAATTTATCAGATTGGTTAGGTTGCCTTTGAGAGCGTATGGTAGCCAAGGAATGAGAATTAGCCCCATGATGGCATACCATTTGCAAAAGAAGACAACCCAAGGTATTGCAAATGAGGTATGTTCAGCCTTTTTTAGTAGCCACTTAGTCACAAACACCGGCCAAAGTTAGCGTTTTTTGCATTTTTAACACACAAACAAATATAAATGCTAACTTTGGCCAGTGTTTGTGACTAGGTGGCTACTAAAAAAGACTGGACATACCCCATTTTGAATACACTGGGTTGTCTACTTTAAAAAATATGTACATGTTAGGTGTGTTTCGGGGATTTATGACAGATAACGGTGTAACAATGTCACTATTGATACATTTAAAATATATATATATTGAAACCGCAATTTCCTACTTGTATTTACAGGCCTATAACTTGCAAAAAAAAGCAATAAAGCATGTAAACACTGGGTGTTTTTAAACTCGGGACAAAATTTTGAATCTATTTAGCAGTTTTTTTCATTAGCTTTTGTAGATAAGTAAAAGATTTTTCAAGTAAAAGTCCAAAAACATGTTTTTTTTTTAATTTTTCACCATATTTTATTATTTTTTTTAAATACAATATTGGACATAATACAAATAATGGTATGTAAAGAAAGCCCCTTTTGTCCTGAAAAAAACAATATATAACTTGTATGGGAACCGTAAATGAGAGAGCGGAAAATTACAGCTAAACACAAACACCACAAAAGTGTTAAAACTGCTCTGGTCCTTAACGTACAAACATCGCAAAAACAGGCCGGTCCTGAAGGGGTTAAAAGGAGGCTCCATCCCTAAGGTCCTCAGTCTTTTTCCTGTCCTACAGCCCTTAGGATGTGAGCAATTTGCTCCCTTTACTTACGGACATGTATGTTTTTTTATCTTCATTACTTTATTTGCCTGTTTTACTGTAGTACATTATGCAGTTGTGCTTTTATGCTATGATGCATTTAAGCTTTGATATCTTTAAACTAGTGCATTATACAGCTGTACCTTATATTTAGATTGTGGTACATTATGCGGTTGTGCTTTTGCTAGGAGGCATTTAAGCTGTGTTGCATTTAAGCTGTGTGGCATTTGAAACTGTTTCATTTAAATTTGCATTTAATACTGTTGCATGTAACACCGCAAGTCATATGAAACTGCAGTACATTTGGAAAACTGCAGTGCATTTGAAGACTGATATATTTTAAAACTGTGATACATTTTGAAAACTGTGTTACCTTTTATATCTTGAGGCCTTTAGACTGTGGTGCCTTTAAACTTTGACTTTTTGCACGTGGTTGCCTTTTCAACTCCCTTGCAGGCACTTTTGTTCTCTATTTTGCTTCCCCTCGGTCCCAGTGATTTATTCCCGGTACCCTGGGTGTTTAGGGGCCATGTAGGCTTCAGACAGAGTCCTCTCCCTGGTCTCTAAACGGCAAACACACTCGGAATAGGCCCACATGTGTGCAGTTTGTGCCTTATTGGGCCTAATACAGATGACTTACATTGTGGGAATACAAGTTGTGGCAGCCATCTTGGATAAGGGCAATTGCCAGAAAGTGCCTAAAATAAAGGGAAAATTACAGTAAACATACCACACTTATTTGGTAAGTATTTGCAGGGTCTCCAGCCATGGATAAGTGCTGTCTTCAGCCTGTTTTAAAGCTGTTTTGCTGGTTTCTTATAGAATTTAACAGTGCACATTTTTTCTTAATACTTTACCATAGGTAATATTTAGTTATTATTATTTGTCAGGTGTCTGATTCTTCACCAGGATCTGGTTATGAGGAGAAAACAGTGGAAGGAATCGGTTATGCACTGACTTCCTCCAGAAGGTTGTCGCTTCAGCATGACCTATCACTGTGCAGCCACATGACATGCGGGCAGGGCTTACAAAGTAAGTTCCAGAGGCCTTAGGGGTAAGAAAAGAGGCCAGGCTTTACCCTGTGGAGTGAGTTATTTCCAACCCCAGAACTACACCACCTAAGTTGCACACTTATGGATCATAGGTGGACGCAGACGTACCACTGGTCTCACGGGCCCTGACTGAACCATTATTCGAACTTCTAGAAGGAGCTTCCATGGTGGTAGCACAGAAAGTGCTGGTGGCTGGTACCCCAGCAAGGAAAATGGGTGAACTCCAGGCTTGATCCTGTGAACCCCCTTTCACTACTTTTCAACAGATATGGTCGTCTTGCATTTGGCACCTGAAGATCCTGCCTATGGTGAATGCTTATCTGTCATTCTCTACCTGTACTAAAGGGTACCGATTGAGCGTTGATATCCCTGGTGCTTTGCTTCATGTAAGCAACAATTGAACTCAAGCCTCCGCTGAGGTTGTTGAAACCAATATGTGACGTACCACTGGTCTCACGGACTCTGACTGAATTTCTAGCAGTAGCTTCCATAATGTTAGCCCAGACGTTGCTGTTGCTGGTGACTGGTACCTCAGCAGGGTGAATGTGTGCACTTAGCTGCACTTTGCTTCATATAGGCATTGAATGAAATCATGCCTCCACTGAGTGTGGTGAAGCCAATATGTGACGTACCACTGGTCTCACGGGCCCTGACTGAACCATTATTCGAACCTCTAGAAGGTGCTTCCATGGTGGTAGCACAGAAAGTGCTGGTGGCTAGTACCCCAGCAAGGAAAATGGGTGAACTCCAGGCTTGATCCTGTGTACCCCCATTCACTGAATTTCAACAGGATATGGTTGTCTTGCATGTAGCACCAGCGATCCTGCCTAAAGTGAGAGCCTTTCAATGCCATTCTCTACCTGTACCAAAGGATTTGGGGCATTCACCACTAGTACTGTTACAGCATCTTGTGGGCTTCCATGGCAATGGTCTCTGCTGAAACTTTGTAAAGTTGGCATTTGGACCTCTTTGAACTAGTTTGTCCTGCATTACATATTGGAGCAATTAATGAGGCACAATTTGGACGTTACGTCCGTTCTCTACCTGTGCTGGAGGGTATCAGGGCACTCTCCTCTCATGCTGTTGCAGCATCATGGGTTGCCATGGCAATCGTTTCTGCTGACACTTTTTGTAAGCTAGCATTTGAACCTCTTTAGACACGTTTGTCTGGCATTTCATACTGTTCGTTAAAACCGTCTATGATGCACAATTTGGTACTCAAGTACTTAACTCAGTTCATTCTTCTATCTATGTTGAATTATTCTGATTATTTGATTGGCTATTCTGTCCCTCCCTTTGTAAGCTTGGGTATTCCCCATGTGTATATGCTGCCATGATTAGCCAGGAAAGTGGAAAATTTATTCATACTTACCGTAATTTTCTTTTCCTGGCTATTATTCATGGCAGCATATACTTCCCACCCATTAATGTCTCTATTTATGTACTGTAGAGCTTGTAAACTGACTGAGGAACTTGGGGATGGAGCCTCCTTTTAAAACCTTGGTGGTTTTCCTGTCCTATCGGCTGTAGGGGAGGAGCTAACCCATGTGTATATGCTGCCATGAATAATAGCCAGGAAAAGAAAATTACGGTAAGTATGAATAAATTTTCCACTATATAATTATTGTTATATATATATTTATATATAATATAAAAAAATATATATGTAAATACGGAAAAAAATAAAATTAAATTTTTTTTTAAAAAATAAATAATTAAAAAATATATAGATGTGTGTTATTTCGTTCTAACTGTATTGTGATATTAATATATATATATATATTTATATCAAAATACACGTAGAACAAAATAATATATATATATCATAATATATATATCTATATACATAAATATATACGTATATATCACTATATATACCTATATATAAATTAAAATATTTAAAAAAAAATGTGTATATATATATATATACGTATATATATACACATATGTATATGTATATATATATATATATATATATATATATATATATATATATATATATATATATATACATATATTAATTCTACACATACCGTATATTTATGTAATAATTTTACATAATTAGGTATCCTAATTAATTACAATTAGCGGGACCTGCCTGACAACCCATGCCGAAAGTATAGGGAATTTAATTTGCTAGCACTATATTTAACCCTATAACTTTCCAAGACACCATAAAACCTGTACATGGGGGGTACTGTTTTACTCGGGAGACTTTGCTGAACACAGATATTAGTGTTTCAAAACAGTAAAATGTATTACAACGATGATATCGCCAGTAAAAGTGACGTTTTCTGCATTTTTCACGCACAAACAGCACTTACACGGACGATATTATTGCTGCAATACTTTTTACTGTTTTGAAATACAAATATTTGTGTTGAGCGAAGTCTCCCGAGTACAACAGTACCCCACATGTACAGGTTTTATGGTGTTTTCAAAAGTTACAGCGTCAAATATAAGGCTTGTGTTTCATTTTTTTCACATTAAAATTCGCCAGATTGCTTACGTTGCCTTTGTGACCCTATGGTAGCCCAAGAATGAAAATTACCCCTATGATGGCATACCATTTGCAATAGTAGACAACCCAAGGTATTGCAAATGGGGTTTGTCCAGACTTTTTTAGTAGCCACTTAGTCACAAACACTGGCCAAAATTGGCGTTTTTTGCATTTTTCACACACAAACAAATACTAACGCTAACTTTGGCCAGTGTTTGTGACCAAATGGCTACTAAAAAAGACTGGACATACCCCATTTGCAATACCTTGGGTTGTCTACTATTGCAAATGGTATGCCATTATGGGTGTAAATTTAATTCCTGGGCTACTATACAGTCTCAAAGGCAACGTAACCAATCTGGCGAATTTCAATTTCAAATGTAACACGCTATATTTGACCCTGTAACTTCCCAAAACACCATAAAACCTGTACATAGGGGGTACTGTTTTACACGTGAGACATCGCTGAATACAAATATGTGTATTGTATTGCAGTAAAAGCAAACAGTATTTTGACATCCACAGTTAAAATGTCACATAGAACTAAAAAAAATTAAAAAATATTTTTTTTTCTCCCATTTTTTTAATATATTTTTTATATTAAATTATGTTCAATACCTAAATATTTGATGTTAAATGAAAGCCCTGTTTCCCCTGAATAAAATGATATATAATAAGGGGGGATGCATTTAATATGAAAGAGGTGAATTACGGTTGGACAGACATATAGCGCTAATGGCAGGTTTTGTTTACGTTTTGTTCTGTTCACAACTTGTACATTTGGCTGCGGTGTTAAGGGGTTAATGAAATGCTTTCATTATTTTGTAATATATTATACATATATAATAAATGTCTAATATATTACTTAAATCCTTTAATTGTCTGCTGGAGATAGTTGTATCCCCAGTACACACGATCCAGGCTTTTTTATGTCTATTCTGTGCATAAATGACATCTGTTATAAGTGTGCACTGCACACTGCGGACAGACATAAACTTGTTTGCAACAGCAAGGACAGAGGCCTTGATTTGTTACTGAAAATCAAACAGCAAACCAAAACTGTAACTATGGGTTGAATTATCTCATTAGTAAAGCTAATTTCCCTGTAGGTTTCAAAAGAGAAATTCCTAATCCAACCTGATAGTGTGAACTACTAAAAAAAACAAAAAACCTTCAAATGAATTCCAATACTAAAATCTGGTTATGAACTGTATTGTCATGGGCAGCATTTTCTATAAACTTAAGCACACCAGCACTTATTTGATGTGGTACTGACTATTTACAATCAACACATTTATCATAAAACAATATTCTGAATCGTATAATTGTTCGCATTATAAGATAGGAGAATTAATTGTGTTATGTAGGTTGACCACAAAGAAAGCATGGAAATTTAATTGAATTCACAAATGATTTATTTTTCTAATAGATGAAATTTAAAGCAAACACATTGCTGCTGTGTTAGTCTTCAAGAAAGTAAAGGATTTACATACTTTTTAACAGAAGGAATGTATTAAGCTCTGCACTGCATGCCAAAATTCTTCCCCTCTATGAAAACTAAAATGCAGGGAAACACCCATGTTTTTTATTAAAAGACATGTGGTGTGAAAGGTTTATAACCCATATTTCTTTGTTTTATTATAATAGAATGCATAGTATAACTCTTGTCATTGCATGTCAGTATAACCTCATAATGCAGTTTTGTTTTTTGGAAAGCACTGTTTTTGGTTCTTTAATTGTATAAAAATTGTTATGACATATGCATAGTCGCCTTTCCGGCATATGCGTGATAAACCCCAAACCCCCTCTCCACAAATACTCAGACACCTTTAATTGGGAAAGTATCACAGCTTTATTAACATATACATAATTTAAAATAATTTAAGGTCATTGTCACATTAACATAACATATTCCTCCAACTCCTTTAACAATACTATGCCAGACAATGACCCATAACACAATAAGTAAAACCACATTATAACATAATTAACATGTAAACATAACCAATTTCCACCGAGGCCATGGTTACCAACTTTCTTCCATGAAGGGGCATACCTGGATACACCCTACACACACTAGGTTCGGAGCTACCTACGAGTTCGAACCTACCAATACTCTTCCTAACCAAACTGTTCTTAGTGATTCAAACTATTTTCCCTCAAGACAAAAAACCTACACCCAAACTTCTCTATCCATCCCCCGCCGCCATAACCAAACAGGAGCTAGAGACCAAAACAGGTAAATGAGGATTAATTAGGATGGCCGCTGATCTAAAATGGCCATTATATATACTCCTCCAGTTATGCTAGCCAATCCCCATACCCCTCTTATGCCTGTCTCCTAACCCTGTCAAGGCCCATTCCCCTTAGCTGCGCTGTTCCATGGGCTACATTCGTCTTTAATGGTATATACTGTATATTAATTGCAGATGCTAACTGCAGAATAGAGGTTAATTAACTTTCAATAGCAATAATAATTTCATAAACATATTAGAAGAGCATGTAGGCAATATTCCATAGCATTCCTTTACCACTACCATCAAGCATGTCAAACTCGCGGGCCACATGCGGCCCACAATGAACATCTTTGCGGCCCAGCGAGCTGCGAGTACATGCTTAGTGTTAAAGCAGAGTAGGCACCTGCTTTCTCCACATTGCAAGTGTCTACTCTGCTAAAATTTACCTGTCCGAGACTCAGAGGTCGCTGGGGGAGCTCAGTCTTCCTGCTCCTCACTGCTCCCTCGCGCGTGCGGTCTGTAGTGATGCCAAGTGCCAGAATATGACATCACTAAACTGCGTTTGTGAGGGAACAGTGAGCACATAGAAGATCCCAACTGGACCCCAGGGATACATACAATGATATGAGTGTGTGCAAGAGTGTGTGTGTGTCTGTCAGTGTGTGTGTGTGTCTGTCAGTGTGTGTGTGTGTCTGTCAGTGTGTGTGTGTGTCTGTCAGTGTGTGTGTGTGTCTGTCAGTGTGTGTGTGTGTCTGTCTGTGTGTGTGTGTGTCTGTCTGTGTGTGTGTCTGTCTCTGTGTGTGTGTCTGTCTGTCAGTGAGTGTATGTGTGTGTCAGTCAGTGATTGTCTGTGTGTGTGTGTGTCTGTCAGTGAGTCTGTGTGTCTGTGTGTCTGTCAGTGAGTCTGTGTGTCTGTGTGAGTGTGTATCTGTCAGTGTGTGTGAGTGTGTGTGTGTGTGTGTGTCGGTCTGTGTTGCTATGGCTGCGGCTGGACAGTGGAGTACCTTGAGGTGCGCATAGGCACACAACGCCACGTCACATTTAGACGTGAAGTCAACGTGCTCCACCTTTACAGGATTTCAAGAAGTAGCAGGAGGATCCGCTTTGGCACAAGGTGCGGACAGCGGCTTTTGGGGTAAACCAGAGGCCAGACTCCGCAGTTGCATACTGGCAGCGGCAATGTGAGTGGAGTCTGCTTGTTGACTCGAGGGGGGTGCTGGGATTTAGTAGAGGCAGGGACTGAGATTTAGTATAGGGGGAGGACTGGGATCTATGAAAATTTAAGTTATTTTTTTTTTGCGGCCCACATTAACTTAAACCTTGTTTATTTGGCCCGTGCTAGATTTTGAGTTTGACATGCTTGCACTACACTATCAAATCTTTTTTTTATTAAATCAATATCTACAATAGCTGCAAATGTAATTCTTGGCCAGAAAAAAAATCCTGTATGGAGTTAAAGGAACACTGTAGCATTAGGAATACAATCATGTATTCCTAATGGTATAGTGTTCTAGTCCCTATTTAGATTCAGTCTGTAATGGAGCACAATACTCAGGCTGAGTACCTCCGTCTCTTTCTTCATCTTTCAGGAGAAAGTTGCACTTCAGTGATTATTGCTGCCCACAGATAGTAGACGACACATAGTGCTGGGGACAAGGACTGGTTTTATTGTTGCAAACAGCTGTTTATACAGTGCCTTGCAAAAGTATTCACCCCCTTGACATTTTTCATGTTTTGTTGCCTCACAACCTGGAATTAACATGGATTGTTTGAGGATTTGCATTGTTTAATTTACAGAATATGCCCACAACTTTGAAGATGGTTTTTAAGAGAAAATGTGTGCATAACTGTGCAAAAATGTGCATAACTATTGACCCCACTAAAGTCAATACTTTGTAGAGCCACCTTTTGCGGCAATCACAGCTCCAAGTCGCTTTGGATTAGTCTCCTCCTTGCAAAACTGCTCCAGCTCCTTCAAGTGGGATGGTTTGCGCTTGTGAACAGCAATCTTTAAGTCTGACCACAGATTTTCTATTGGATTGAGGTCTGGGCTTTGACTAGGCCATTCCAACACATTTACATGTTTCCCCTTAAACCACTCAAGTGTTGCTTTAGCAGTGTGTTCGGGTCATTGTCCTGCTGTAAAGTGAACCTCCGTCCTAGCCTCAAATCATGCACAGAGTGGTACAGGTTTTGCTCAAGAATATCCCTGTATTTAGCACCATCCATCTTTCCCTCAACTCTGACCAGTTTCCCAGTCCCTGCTGCTGAAAAACATCCCCACAGCATGATGCTTCCACTACCATGTTTCACTATGGGGATGGTGTTCTTTGGGTGATGTGATGGGTTGGGTTTGCGCCAGACATAGCGTTTTCTTTGATGGCCAAAAAGTTCAATTTTAGTCTCATCAGACCAGAGCACCTTCCTTCATACATTTTGGGAGTCTCCCAAATGCCTTTTCGCAAACTCAAAACGTGCCATTTTGTTTTTTGCTGAAAGTAATGGCTTTCTTCTGGCCACTCTGCCATAAAGCCCAACTCTATGTAGCATACGGCTTATTGTCGTCCTATGTACATATACTCCAGTCTCTGCTGTGGAACTCTGCAGCTCCTTCAGGATTACCTTAGGTCTCTGTGCTGCCTCTCTGATTAATGCCCTCCTTGCCCGGTCAGTGAGTTTTGGTGGGCTGCCGTCTCTTGGCAGGTTTGCTGTTGTGCCATGTTCTTTCCATTTGGGGATCATCAAAGATTTGGATATTTTTTTATAACCTAACCCTGACTTGTACTTCTCAACAACATTGTCCCTTACTTGTTTGGAGAGTTCCTTGATCTCAATGGAAGTGTTTTGTTAGTGGTGCCTCTTGCTTAGGTCCTGCAACCTCTGGGGCCTTTCAAAAAAAGGTGTGTATATGTAATGACAGATCATGTGACACTTAGATTGCACACATTTCACTAATTATGTGACTTCTGAAGGGAATTGGTTGCACCAGAGCTTTTTATGGGCTTCATAACAAAGGGGGTGAATACATACGCACATGCCAATTTCCTGTTTTCTGTTTCTAAAAAATAGTTTTATGTATATATTTTTCTCATTTCACTTCACCAACTTAGACTATTGTGTTCTGATCCATCACATCCAATTCAGATTAATAAAACATTGAACTTAAGGCTGTAATGTAACAAAATAGGTAAAAAGTCAAAGGGGTAAATACTTTTGCTAGGCACTGTATAGGGACAATATCAGCATGGGGTCACACACAAGAACACTTGGTAACCACCCTGGCATCTCTGAGTTTGGGAGATAAACTAATTAAATACATTAATTTTATTATGTCCCTAGTCACCAGGGCAGCCGAATAATAAAAAAGTGTAAAAACATAACTGAAACTATTTTTAACTGAAACTGAAATTTTAAAATACAATTTTTACATACACGGGTCTCATTCCACCAAGTGAAGTGTCCAAAAAGTATCTAGATTGGAAGTGCCTAGCCTGAGAAATCATCAAACAAAATTTGACCAGGCTAAGGTCACATTCAATCCAGCACGGAGTTCCAGGCTCTCGCTGCTAAGTGCCTATCACCAAAATAGTCTGTTTTCTTAATGGGCAAGAGGGGCTCCCCCTGGCTTTTAAGTAATGATTGTTGAGTTGTCCCTCCTCTACCACCCCTCCAAAAAGCGCAAATAAGATGGGCTATTAAGAATCACCAATTTCCCAATGTGCATGTCTCCAAAGAATGCCAGGGAATAGGCCAAAGCAAATAGACAGGCTTCGAAATTGAGTACCAGGCAAGAGGGGGCACCCCACACAATCTTGTCATGAGCATAGCGTAGACCGACCTTCCCGCCTCTGAGGAAAGCAACACGCTGCCCCAAGCCTGTTAGTACCTGGCATGCTACAAATGCCGTGGCAGAATCTTCCCACCCACGTAGCTTGAACAGGAAGCTAAGACCCACAAAACGTGAGGAGATTCCAAAGGGGGTCCTACCTGCGGAGTCCCAGCTAAAGTCCTGAGAGGTGGGAAGATGAGCCATCAAAACCACCTGGAGCATGCTCCTACCTGTCCATTAGAAAATATGTTTCTGCCCGGTCCTGAACCGGGGACCTTTCGAGTGCTAGGCATATGTGATGACCACTACACAACAGAAACCCTGTCCACACCTTAATGGACACAAGGCCCGGGAGACTGATCCACGGACCAAATCCCTCAATCTGCCAGACCAAGCAACATCATCTCCATCAGGCATGGAGTCCCTTCCAGATCCGCCCGTGGGGCAACCACTCGAAAATCCCGACCAGTGCGAACAAAAGGGTATCCGCCACTACAACGTGAATGCCAGGAATATGCTCTGCCCTACGAGACACATTTAGACATAAACATCGGAGCACCAAATGCTGCAGCAAGCCAACTACTGGAGGGGAGGAGGCCGTCAGACGATTGACAGCTTGAACCCCCCAGATTGCTGCAGTGAAAAACAACCCATTTATCCTGAAACACAGATCTCCAATGCCACTAGAATGGGGAAGAGATTCCCAGGAGCCCATTCCTAGTGAGGCCAGAGACAAGCCAACTGTCCGGCCAACAGGCAGCACACCATCTAGAGCCCAGAATCGCCCCAAACCCAACCGAGCCACACATCGTGAAGAGACCTCAGACACCTGCCAGTAGGACCTGCCATTATAGAGTCCCAGACCACCAGATCATCCCGCAGAGACCAAGTCAGCCCAATGAAGACCCCGGACGACACCACAGCCAGACGCCTTTGAAAGACCCGCAACAACGGCAGGATCCAACAGGCGAAATTCTGCTCACCTAGCAGCAACTCCAAACTGTGCAGTCGGATCTTATGCAGCCCTAGGGCCAGACATGTCCCACCATAAGCCGTGAACCGGATCCGAGGCAAGTGGCATAAACCACAGAATCAAGCTCAATGCCCCAGAGTCCCGAAGAGATGTCCTCATTCACCTAACCCCCACAAAGGCCTGACAAATGAAGACTCAAACAGTATTTCCCTTGCTCCTTTTCGGGCACCATGTCCAATAAAGGGGGCTTGCTAAAGGGACCAGCCATGTGACCCAGAGACACCTCAGTGCAAAGCATTTTCGACCACATGCGGGAAAAACCCGGACTGACCCAAATTTCCGAACGCTCAATGCATTCCAACAGTAGGACGTTGGCTGCCCCACGGATCCTTTAATGGGTAAGTCACGGGCACATCGTGCTTACGACCACTGGCATCGTTGCCCTTAGTCCCCAGATCCCCTTTCTCACTAGCTTGTCCCCGTTGGAAACACTGGGAGTTGAGATGAGCACTTCTGCAGGTGGAGCATTCGGTGCACAAGGCACCCCATGTACAATGACTGTTATTAAATGCGCAACAACAGCTTGACCTCTGCTGCGTGGCAGGGGAGGTGGATGATCCTCCCCCACCGGCCTCCCCAAGAAAGGACGAGAAACCACCCTGCTGCGGTGCAGGTCATAATGGGGAGCCAGAGGCCATGTCCCTCTCTGGTCCCAGAAAATTGAGGGCGCACCGCCAAACGTTAACAAAATTGCTCATCCCACTTCCACCATAGGTACGACAAGCGTTCCAAATGGTGTCCTGGTAGCAGAACAACAGAGCACTTCTGAGGCGCCTTCTCCCCAATGACACTGGCCAGATAGAAGATGCATGAATCCAATTTCCAAAGTCCTGGGGACCATCCTGTAACGGATTGTTCTTTCTCCATCTGCAATTCCTTGCCGTCCTCCTCCCCCAGTGGAGGAGTCTCCTCCATTGGCAGAAGGGAGAAAATCTCGACAAATTCTCCCTTCGCATTTTAATCCCTAACTTCCTGAGACAGGTGCAAAACCAGAGGCCCAGCCCAGCACATATAAACAGACCCCCGTGCCATGTTGAAAATGCTCATCACCGCGGGAACCTCAATGGCGCCTACAGCAGCAGTTGCGGTAGCACCTGACGCCACAGAAGGAACACTAGTGACCCTAGGCATGGGCGACACATGACCCCTTGCGCAGTGCACACCACTTGAGGTTGCTGTGCGGCGCATCAAACTGCCAAAGCTGACTACCTTAGGGGGAATACCTGCATGCTTGCTCCCCCTGTTCCCACAGATCCAGAAAAAACCCTAAGAACCGATGGGAACCCCCCCCAGCGAGGGACTCCCTGACTGTAAGGAAGAAATAGTACCGTACTTACCAGCCGATACCCGTTGGCCAACCCCCAGCAAAGGAAATGATAAAGAACCCGGCAGGATTGAGGTACAGTTTCACCACTATTCAGCCTTGCAGAAGTTCCAGGCGGCACCTGCTGGACAGTCCCAGGAACAGCAGCCAGATCCTGTGAGCAGATCAGCAGAGAGGAGGTAAGCTCACATCCCGCAGAGGAAGGCAGCCAAGGTAAGTAGCCAGGGGAGAAAGGGAGGGCAGAGTGACCAGCAGGGGACACAGGGTGGACAGGAGAAGGCAGGAGAGAGAGGGGGCCAGAAAGGGAGACAGAGGGAAAGGGGAGAGCCAAAATGGGAAGAGGGGGCACCAGAGGGGACACAGAAGGAACAGGAGGGAGGGGGTCAGAATGGTGTAGAGAGAGAGAGGGCTACAAACGTATTCCTGACCCTAGAGTGTTAAAACCACGATCTAGCTTCCTGGCCCCCATACCTCCTTAAAATTAGTAAAATCCTACTTTTTTTTCAAGTCTGCAGCTGCTGGCTCTGCCCCTGATCTACATGCATGGCTGACATCAACCATAGTGATTCTCTGAGCTAATCACAATGCTTTCCCATAAGATTGGCTGAGACTGTTAAGTAGCAAATCAGGGGCAGAGCCAGCACAAGCCAAACACAGCCCTGGCCTATCAGTATCTCCTCATAGAGAGACAATGCACCTCTAGTAGCCTTCTGAGGAGTCAGGCCCGTCGCTACCCGACAGGCAAAACAAGCAACTGCTTGGGGCCCCGAGCTGGCCCGGGGCCCCAAGCAGAGCCGGCAGGGGCATGCGGTCCTGGGGGGCCCGAACTGCTCAGGTCGTCCGGGCCCCACATTCAGTGGGTACATACCGGGCCGCAGGGGGCCCGGTATGTACCCACTGGGCCAGCCTCTTCTCCTGGGGGGCCCAGCAGCCGTCACCTAAGGGCCCCCCAGAGGCAGGCCCTGCTGACACCCGGCGGGCGCGCGAGGGAGCACTCTCCTCTGAGTGCTTCCTCTTCAGCTCCCTCACGCACCGTACTGATGCCAGAGCCGGAAGATGACATCATCTTCCGGCTCCGGCATCAGTACGCGGCGCACAAGGGAGCTGAAGAGGAAGCACTCAGAGGAGAGTGCTCCCTCGCGCACCCGCCGGGTGTCAGGGACAGCCGACAGGGAAGACATTGCAGTGAGTGGTGGAGAGGGAGGAAATTGGAGGGGGAGGGGGGAGGGAGAAAATTTGAGTGGGGGGAAGGGAGGGAGGGAGAAAATTTGAGTGGGTGAGGGGTTGGGGGAGGGAGAAAATTTGAGTAGGTGGGGAGGGAGAAAATTTGAGTGGGTGGGGGGGAGGGAGAAAATTTTGGGGGGGGGGGGGAGAGGACCTGGGTGCAGGCGCCGGGGGGCCCAGACCTTGAGCGTGCATGTGGGGGTCTCCATGTCTGTTTTGCTTGGGGCCCCCAAATTCCTTCAAACGGCCCTGTGAGGAGTGACCAGTGGAGGTATCCCTTGGCTGTAATGTAAACACTGCCTTTCCTCTGAAAACAGTGTTTACTACAAAAAGCCTGTATGGAATGATTATACTCACCAGAACAAATGCAATAAGTTGTAGTTGTTCTGGTGACTATAGTGTCCGTTTAAGTACAAATAAGCTATTTTAAAATATATATATATATATATTTTTTTTTTTTTCTTTTTTCAACACTTCCGTTTTGCTAGCTCTCTAAAATTCACTTTTTACTGAATATACTACTGGATGTAAGGTGGGAATATACCAGCATGGTTTGAAAATCCTGCCAGTTGTCAGAAAACAAATGAGTTCCAGTATTAGGACCCCTATGGGGATATCAATAAATTTAATTATGTTGCCATAGCTGGCTAACCAGTAAAACAAATAATTCACATATTTATTCTCAGCATGCACCACTAAGGATTTGGGCCTTTTCGAGAGCAGTTTTAGCATTTTATTTTGAGTCTTCATGAATGCTGAGCAAATGCTTTACTACTCTCCAAAAATAATCTCTTGTTATTTACCAACAATATCTATAAAGGGAATCTATGCATTAATTTTTTTTTATACAATCTGTCCCCAGTACAACTCGCTTCTGCCATCCCTGTGTTACGCTTACGTCACCTTCTTTTTCATTACCAAGTATGCTGACATCGTCCGACTTCTCGTCCAATTCATTGCTTCACAGAGAAAAGCATTGTGGAGAATGAAGCCCATGGAACAACGCAGTGGGAGGAGTTGGCCTTGACAGAGCCAGGGAGTGGGCAGGTGCTAGTGTTTGGGGGTTGGGTTAGGGTAATGGTGCTTGGGGGTGGAGATAGGGAGTATAAAGAGCAGCCATGTTAGTGTAGGGGCCATTTTAACCAGAGCCTCTCTTACCTGTTAATTGTTGCAGGTCGGCGAGGTTCTTTTTCTTTCTCGTTTCTGCAGGATTATGGCGTCGTTAGAAGAGATCCTGGCTGGTGTTCAGGCAACTGTGAAGGACAGAGGGCTGGAATGGCTCCATCAGCAGTTGGGGGGCTACCGGGCCTGCTCCCGCGGTACCGGCCCGTCGACCGATGAGGAGGACAAGGCCACCCCAGCGTTTGAGCCCGGGCACTGGGCCCGCAGCACGGCGGAGGAGGAGCCCTTCAGCGGGACATGAGGTGACCAGCGGTTCTGGAGAGGCCCTGTCAGCAGAGCCAGGCAGGCGCACGGCTCGTTCCGGCGGGCGCGGCAGCGGTCTGGTGAGGACGGCCGCGAAGCGCACAGTGGCGGAAGGATACAAGCCACGCGGTTCCGCGGCTGGCAGGAGAAACGGACCGGATGGATCTCGGAAGACAGCCGGGACGGAGGCCGGGTCGGCGGGAGGCCATGTGAGCGGCGGTTCGAAGCAGACACGTCCCGGTGAGTCAGCCACTATTGACAGTGCTGGGGGGCAGGGGAGTAATGAGGAAGGTGGGACTGTAACTGCCCCTCAGGTGTTAGGGGGAGGCTGGGACGGCGGAGTCACGGCAGGAACGTCCCAGGCAGGGGCAGGACAGGGAGACAGCTGCAGGGACAGGGGGACCTCACAGGAGGCAAGTGGGTCCGGGCACACGGCAATCTGCCAGGACAGTGATAATGAAACAGGAACGGGGCGGACGGCTGAAGAGAGGCCAGGCTCAGCAGTGACAGATGGGAGGCGGAGAGCCCCTCCATTTAAGGCAGTTAAGGATGGCAGCGGTAGGCGAGAGGGCCCATCCGGCCGCTCTCAGGGGCAGCTTCATGACATGGAGGCCGCAGGGAGCGGGTGGGGAGATGAACGGCGCTTCTCTAGCGTCAGGCGCAGCGGCACGAGGAGCAGAACAGGGAGTTCAGGCAGCAGGGAAGGGACCCCAGCGCGGAGCAGGTGCAGCGTAGCAGGATCCTGTTGCAGGAGGCACAATTCCAGAGAGAGAAAAGAGGAGGCAGCGTAGCGGATCAGGTTCGCCAGAAAGGAGGTTCAGCGATCAGAGGAGGGGAGCACCTCGCGAGGGCAGTCGCCCTGCGAGACGGAGCGTTACTAGGGATGGCTGGGAGGAACGTAGGGAGGAAAGGCGGGTAGGGACGGCTTAGGACAGACTACCCAGGATTCCTTCTCCCTACAGGTCACGGAGCAATACACCTACGGTCTCGAGGCGAGTCCAGGCAGATGGGAGTCGGCGACAACGGGACGCTCCAGTGCCTGGAAAGGTAGACGGAAGGACGGCGCCTCTGCAGCCAGCTGCGGCCAGAGGTTCAAGCGGTGAGTTCCCACACACACGACACCCTGATCAGTTGTTAAGTGATTTAAGAACAATTTTAGAGTCTTGGTCTGGGACGGAGGGGTCGCCTGCGCATTTCGGGAAGGTGTGGGCACAGGAGAGTAGTCGGGACCCGGCGGCTGGGCTCGGGGGGACGCGATTGTCTGTGTCCGGTGGAGGTGAGTCCGGCGCCGCAGCTGAGTCGTCGGGGTTAGAAGGAGGGGGCGCGGAGCGTGAGGTAGGGTGCGGTGATATCCCGGATGCGGCGCGGCAAAACGTGCACGTGTCCTTCGCGGGCCCCCTCGGATGTCATTTAAAAGCGGAGGTGAAGGACAAGATATGGAAAGGTGAGTTTGTGGAGATATTTCCCCTCCTTCCCCTGGAGGAGTTCTTGGACTTGAAGGAGGAGGATAAGAAGGATGCCAAAAAAGAGGAGGAGGAGAAAAGGCGGAGGTATCGCAAGATACCAAAGACTTTCGGGAATTGGTTGAGGGCCTTCTGCATTCTGGCTAGCGTTATAGGGGAGAAGACTCCGGGGCGTTGTTCCGAACTCTTCTGTTATTTAGATGGGATAGGAGACGCGTACCGAACCTATGGAGGCTTGGCTTGGTGGAGGTATGACGAACAGTTTCGTCAGCGGCTAGCGGCGAATGCCAACATGCGGTGGGACCAAATGGACCTGCCATTATGGATGCGCCTTATGATGGCCCAGAGGGCGGCGCCCTTTCCTGGGGCAGCCGGCGCGGCCACAGGGGCCGTGTCGGCTGGGCAAAAGAAGGGTTTCTGCTGGATGTACAACGAGGGACATTGCAAATGGGGAAATACTTGCAGGTTCCGGCACGAATGTTCCGGCTGCGGGGGGACTCACGGTGTCAGCCGTTGCTTCAAAAAAGGCAAGACTGGTGGGGGAGGAGGGTCCGCAGGGGCGGCAGCTCCCGCGGCTCCAGCTGGGAGTGTCTCCGGTGAGAATAGACGTGATGTTGCCTTGGCTAAGGCAATATGCCAATAGGGCGGATGCAGTTTTCTTGTGGGTTTTTTTATTCCCTATGTAGTTAGGGGACCGGGTACGATATGTGGGAATCTCAAGTCTGTTCGGGAGCACCCGGAGGTAGTGCGGGAAAAGCTAGGCAAGGAAGTGCAACTGGGGAGGATGGCGGGACCGTTCTTGTCGCCGCCATTGCCCGACTTGCGGATATCCCCACTTGGCGTGGTCCCCAAGAAAGAGGTAGGCAAGTTCAGGTTGATACATCATTTATCGTACCCGAAAGGGGCTTCGGTAAATGATGACATCGACGCGGCCCTCAGCTCCGTCTCCTATACGTCATTTGACAAGGCGGTCGAGTTGGTCAGGAGGCTGGGGCGTGGGGCGCTGATGCCGAAGGTAGATGTGGAAGCAGCTTTCCGGCTGCTCCTGATACACCCGGACTGCCATCATCTGCTCGGGTGCAGTTTCGAAGGGGAAATTTTTGTTGACCTGTGCCTACCAATGGGGTGTTCGATCTCGTGCGCCTATTTCGAGAAGTTTAGTACCTTCTTGGAGTGGGTGGAGCGGACAGAATCGGCAGGGGGCGCTGTGGTGCACTACCTTGACGGTTTTCTCTGCGTGGGCCCGCGTGCGTCGGACCGATGTAGGCAGGTGTTGGACGTGTTTCAGTGGGTGGCGCACAAATTCGGGGTTCCCCTGGCGGAGGACAAGACGGTGGGGCCCACGACGTGCCTTAGTTTTTTGGGTTTAGAAGTTGATTCCGAAAAATGGGAATGCCGGTTGCCGGGGGACAAATTGGCACGGCTGAGGGAGTTGGTTGCCACAGTAGGGAGGGCTAAGAAGGTGACATTGCGGGGGCTCCAATCGCTGGTGGGGAGTCTTAATTTCGCGTGCCGAGTCATACCCATGGGGAGGGTTTTTTGTAGGCGCCTTGCGCAAGCAATGAGCAAAGTGCGGCTGCCGTCCCACCAGGCCCGGACTGGCCATCGGGCATACCGGGCAAATGCCCGGTGGGCCGCGATGGCCGTGGGACCAAGGCCGGCAGGGGAGATCACAGGATCTCCCCTGCCAGCCCCTGCAGGGCCAGCGCTACCCGAGCGCCGGCCCTGCTGTGTGTCTCCATGGGCCGGTGGGGAGATCAAAGATCTCCCTCACCTGCCCAGAGACACTGACAGGCGGCTGCCGGCAGGAGAGGGAGTAAGGTAGGAAGGCAGGCGAGAGGACCGGCGGAGCTCTAGCCAGCAGCTCCGCCGGGTCCTCTCGCGAGGTCTGAGCGTTGCCGCGGTTACCGCGGCAACGCTCAGATCTCGCGAGAGTGAACTATAGCCTTCAGGCTAAAGTTCACTCTCACCACTGGACCACCAGGGAAGGAAGCTGCACGGCACCCACCCCCCAGGCAGAACGGATCCCCCTCTCCCCACAGGCAGAACAGACCCCCCCCTCCTTCCAGGCTAAAAGGTAAGAAGGGAGGAGGGGGGGTATAATATTTTTTTTTATTATTAATAATAAGTATATATTTAAATGTAAATAAAATATACATTCACACACACAGCACACACAGCACCCAGACACACACACAGCACCCAGACACACACACAGCACCCTCAGACACACACACAGCACCCTCAGACACACACACAGCACCCTCAGCCACACACATCACCCTCAGACACACACAGCACCCAAACATACACAGCGCACTCAAACACACACAGCGCACTCAGACACACACAGCGCACTCAGACACACACAGCACCCCCAGACACACACACACAGCACCCCCAGACACACACACACAGCACCCCCAGACACACACACACAGCACCCCCAGACACACACACAGCACCCCCAGACACACACACACAGCACCCCCAGACACACACACACAGCACCCCCAGACACACACACACAGCACCCCCAGACACACACACACAGCACCCTCAGACACACACAGCACCCTCAGACACACACAGCACCCCCAGACACACACACACAGCACCCTCAGACACACACACAGCACCCTCAGACACACACACAGCACCCTCAGACACACACACAGCACCCTCAGACACACACACAGCACCCTCAGACACACACACAGCACCCTCAGACACACACACAGCACCCTCAGACACACACACAGCACCCTCAGACACACACACAGCACCCTCAGACACACACACAGCACCCTCAGACACACACACAGCACCCTCAGACACACACACAGCACCCTCAGACACACACACAGCACCCTCAGACACACACAGCACCCTCGCTCACACATATACAGCACACTCCCACACACACACACACACACACATATATATATATATATATATATATATATATATATATATATGAGCTCTTTCTAATTTTCTTTGTCTCACTGATGGTTATTTTATTTATATATATATATATATATATATATATATATATATATATATATATATATAAATAAAATAACCCTCAGTGAGTGAACAGACTAAGAAAATTAGAAACCTAGAATGTGACGGCACATAAAAACACCCTCACACACAGCACCCCTCTTACATACACACACACTGCGCCCCTCACGCATACAATATGTCCAAATATATATATACACACAAAGCACCCCTCACACTGCACCACTACACACATTACGCTCCAGATACACGCTAGATCCCTTACCCTATATGCACTCTTAATCCTCTACACACACACACACACACACACAATCTCCTATACACACTCTGGGTCCTTTACACAGTAGATCTCCTACACACACACTACATTCCTTGTCAGCAAACACATACAACATTCTCTAAACACACCCTCTCTACAACCCCAACACACTACGTCACCTATACACACACACTTCAACCCGTATACACACACTCGCTACATCCCCTATAACACTATGCTCCCTATACACACACTCTCTACAGCCCCTAGCCACACATATTACACCACAAACACAAATGAAATTGACCTATTTACACAATACCACACCACACTCTACACACACGCAATCCCTCAAGCAGGCTCCAAACACATGCACCATACACTTTCCTGGCCCTTTTGTCCTCTGGTATCCCACTTGTGGAGACACCAGAGACAATTTAAAAGCAAACACAGCGCAAGCATGTTATTAAATTTGCTTGCGCTGCGCAGAACAAATTCAGGGCCTTTTTCTAATGCCAGAGCTCTTCAGTGGGGCTCTGCGCATTGAACTAACATGCTCACTTTGAGAGGGGGCGTGCTTGTCATTAGTGATGACAAAACACACCCTCTCTGGCCCCGCCCCCTTCTTAGGGGGCCGCTCTGATTGAAAAATGCCCGGGCCTAATTTTTTTCCCAGTCCGGCCCTGCGTCCCACTACATCAGGGTTTCAGCGGATATGAAGGCGGACTTAATGGTGTGGGACCGGTTCTTACAGGATTTTAATGGGATGGTGATTTTTAGAGAACTGGCGGCGGCAGGGGAGGCTGTGGGGCTGTATACCGACGCTTCTGGCAGCATGGGCTTTGGGGCTTACTTGGGGGGTCACTGGTGCGCCGAGCCGTGGCCTGAGGCTTGGAAACAAAGCCCGCTGATAAAAAACCTAGCGTTTTTAGAACTATTCCCGGTGGTGGTTGCGGTAGGTTTGTGGGGGCCGGTGTTAGCAAACAAGCAAATTGTGTTCCACTCAGATAACATGGCGGTAGTACAGGCGATCAACAGTTTGTCGGCGTCATCCCCCCCGGTGTTATGTTTGCTGAGGCATTTTGTCCTTATCTGCATGTCTTTCAACTTGGTGTTTAGGGCTAGACACATCCCTGGTATGTTGAACGTGGTGGCTGATGCGCTTTCTCGTTTTCAGTGGGAATGATTCCGGGAAGCGGCGCCGGACGCTCTGGAGCAGGGGCAGGCTTGCCCGGTTCAAGATGTGGCAGCTCGGGACCGCATGCTTGGGGAGTGTATAAAGAATTCTCTGGCGCCGAGCACTTGGTCGGGTTACGTCAAGGTTTGGAAGGAATGGGAGGAGACGGTACAACAGGTAGGGGGCGATGGTTCGCAGGGGCAGAGGGTGGACGTGCTTTTGTGGGTACTGTGTCGCTTGTTCGCTAAACAGGCGTCACCGGCCGTGGTGGATAGGTACATGTCTGCCTTGGCGTTTTTGTTCAAGTTCAACGGGTGGGAGGACATTACGAAGAATTTTGCGATACGCCAGGCGTTGAAGGGTTTTAAGAGGGGTAAGAAGCTCGCGGACTCGAGGCGGCCGGTGTCTTTCTCGGTTTTACAAAGGCTGTTAGGGGTGTTGATGGAGCTATGTGATTCCCTTTTCGAAGTAACGCTATTTTCTGGGGCATTTGTCTGGGCGTTCTTTGGTGCTTTCCGCATCGGTGAGCTGGTGAGTGCCAACAGGTTAGGGAACGGCGGATTAATGCTTGAGGACGTGGACATATGTAGTGACAGGGTGCAGATATGGCTGCGCCGATCTAAAACGGATGTTTTCGGCAAAGGATGTTCGGTGGTGTTGTATGAGTTACCGGGATCAGGGGCTTGCCCGGTAGCCTGCGGCGCGAGGTACTGGGATGTTCGGCCAAAAGGAAAGGGTTGTTTCTTTTTGCACGCCAATGGCTCGGCATTGTCACGATTTCAGTTTCTGCGGGTCTTTCGTAAGGGATTACAGAAGCTGGGCCTAGAGCCAAACCAATTTGGGACGCACTCGTTTCGCATTGGGGCGGCAACGGAGGCTCCGCGTTTAGGTTTGGGGGACGAGAGGATCAAACGGATCGGGAGGTGGGAATCCATGCGATTCCGCTCGTACGTAAGGCCGGATAGGTTGGTGTAAATAAATGGTTCAAGGAAGTTGGGAAGGGGACGTTGTCTTTTTCTGCCACTAATTTTGTCTCTTTTCAGGTTTGGAAGTTTGGTTGCTGGGCCACTTGTATGTGTACTGGGCGGAGAAGAGAGACGCAGTTCGCAGAAGCGGATCACAGCTGGGCTTTCCATTGGAACGAGTGACTCTATCTTGGTTTGGTTTTAGGGGCGCTAGTTGGCAGTGTTTATGCAGTTTCTTGTTTAAAAAAGTGGCTGGAGGGTCGGTCCCGGATGTGGTGTTGGTTCACGGAGGGGGGATTCCCCAAAGAGAGCTAATGAGGAGGATGAAAAGGGATGTTGATCGGCTTCGGGAGCTAGTTCCTGGCGTGGTGGTTGTGTGGTCCGAGATGGTTCCGCGCTTTGCGTGGAGACACGCCAGGGACCCGGCTGCAATAGCTCGATCAAGGGGTAAAGTTAACAAGATTATGGCAGTTTTTATTAGACGTTCGGGGGGCGTAGTGGTGCGTCACAGGGAGTTGGAGGGCATGTTACCTGGGTATTTTAGGAGGGACGGTGTCCACCTGTCAGACGTGGGGAATGATTTGTTGAACCTAGGTTTTCACGAAGGTATAGAACAGGCCCTGTTTAGGTGTGGTGGGGGTCGCACATGCGCTTAAGGAGGTCAAGCTATGTGCTGTGGCGGAACAGGGCGTAGTGAGAATTGGAATTTGGCATGGAGTTTGAACTGGACAGGCCGAGGTGTAGGCCTGATGGAATTAAGGACTGGTTGGTTCTAGCTCTTCGGTGGCGACGAACCTGGGGGTGTAGGGGTGTCTGAGGTACACCCCTACAGTTAACAGTATGATGTGGGGCCTCTTTGGTAGGCCGTGTTTCAAGTGAATTGTTATTTGGTTATTTATTGTTCAATTGGTAGGGTCATTGTCAGGGGTACTGTGTGGGGGGTATAGGAACTTAATGTATAGTTGGACAATGACCCTAAATTATGTTAATTATGTTAATTTATTATAATTTAATTAATAAAAGCTGTGGACTTTGTACTCCAACAGAATTAACTGTGTCCGTGTCTTATTTAGTATAAGGTTATAGCACATGCCGAATAACGTCTGTGCAAATGTTTTAATATAAGGTTTTAGCACATGCCGAATAACGTCTGTGCAAATGTCATGAAGCCCATGGAACAACGCAGTGGGAGGAGTGGGCCTTGACAGAGCCAGGGAGTGGGCAGGTGCTAGTGTTTGGGGGTTGGGTTAGGGTAATGGTGCTTGGGGGTGGAGATAGGTAGTATAAAGAGCAGCCATGTTAGTGTAGGGGCCATTTTAACCAGAGCCTCTCTTACCTGTAAATTGTCCCACCCACCCTCCCTAATTTTAGCAGTTCCGTTTAGTCACAGCGGCGGAACAGGGCGTAGTGAGAATTGGAATTTGGCGTGGAGTTTGAACTGGACAGGCCAAGGTGTAGGCCTGATGGAATTAAGGACTGGTTGGTTCTAGCTCTTCGGTGGCGACGAACCTGGGGGTGTAGGGGTGTCTGAGGTACACCCCTACAGTTAACAGTATGATGTGGGGCCTCTTTGGTAGGCCGTGTTTCAAGTGAATTGTTATTTGGTTATTTATTGTTCAATTGGTAGGGTCATTGTCAGGGGTACTGTGTGGGGGGTATAGGAACTTAATGTATAGTTGGACAATGACCCTAAATTATGTTAATTATGTTAATTTATTATAATTTAATTAATAAAAGCTGTGGACTTTGTACTCTTATTTAATATAAGGTTATAGCACATGCCGAATAACGTCTGTGCAAATGTTTTAATATAAGGTTTTAGCACATGCCGAATAACGTCTGTGCAAATGTCAAAAACACGTGCATGACAAGCACCACGCTCTAATGTGGGTGCAAAGCACTTTTTTGTGGTGTGTTTATCCTGTACTGTAAACATTGCCATATCTCCAAAATGGCAATGTTTAACATAGAAACATAGAATGAGACGGCAGATAAGAACTATTCGGCCCATCTAGTCTGCCCAATTATCTAAATAATTTCATTAGTCCATGGCCTTATCTTATAGTTAGGATAGCCTTATGCCTATCCTACGCATGCTTAAACTCCTTTACTGTGTTAACCTCTACCACTTCAGCTGGAAGGCTATTCCATGCATCCACTACCCTCTCAGTAAAGTAATAATTCATGATATTATTTTTAAACCTTTGTCCCTCTAATTTAAGACTGTCCTCTTGTTGTGGTAGTTTTTCTTCTTTTAAATATAGTCTCCTCCTTTACTGTGTTGATTCCCTTTATGTATTTAAATGTTTCTATCATATCCCCTGACACACAAACTGATCCCATAGCAACAAAAAGGCCCAATGGCCAGTTACTTCGGGATTAAGGGTTAACTATTTGCCTGCTGGTGACAATAGCAGCCAGTGGGCAAATAGTACAATCTGCCTACGGGGCTTACTAACCACTCACATCAGTACAAGGGAGGTTTTATACCTCCAACATGCCCCTACTAACCATGCCAGTGACTATTGCTGCCCAGTCGCTACTGCCAGTGACTGTTGCTGCTCAGTCACTAGTAATGTTCACCCATGTGTTCCCACACATGGGCATTGGGTGGAGGATTACGTTTATTGAAAGGAGCGTGGACAGATCACAGGAGGATGGGCATAGTGTCTCCCTGTGCCCCCACTGTAACCAGTGGACAAGGGCTATAATTAAAATTAAAAGGCGACTCAGTCCCAAACCATGATTAGGCGTTTGAAGTGTTCCTTTAATAAGGGTCTTTTAATAGTTTTCCTATTAAGGTTTCTCATTTAACTCAAATCTTGCTCTAATACACATATGGTAAATATTTCTGTCTACCTCTAACTGAGATATAGATTGTAGTTTGTGCTTTTTTCATAATAAAATTCTTACTTGTGAGGAGAGCCTGAGTGACATCATAGAAAGGGGTGGGACTAGAGGTGGCTGGGGGAACGTACAGTCATTTTTCAGATATAATGTCTGCTGCTGAAGATGGTTCTAGGTTCAAGGTATGTTCTGCAATTTAGACGTGTTGAAACCAGCTCTCCGTGTTATATGCATTTCATGACATTACTCTAATGATTCTGCTCTGGTCCTGAAGCTGTCCCAAAAATACATACCCCTTAAATGTTTAGAATGTTTTAATGGTGCTCAGAAATTATACTTACATTCATTACATTATGCTTACATTCCTTTGCATTTGTCAATATTCCCTCTAGGCTTAAACCTATAGTGGAAACCTCTTTAACTAGGTTCATTCCTTTTCTTGCATCTCAAAACAAGCATAAAAAGCATGGTGAATGCAGGATTAACCATTGCAACAGTCATCTGCCTGGTGTGCGTGTAATAAATGGAGTACATTTTCATGTGAATGATTAACTTCCCCCAACTGCCCCCTATGTCACTATGAACTATCAGAGCTGCACTAAATCTCACATTGTCTGCAGCACCTCTCAGATATGAATTCATAGTAAAGTTGGATTCCATTCAATACCTTATCACACATGTTATCTTGTTGATTTGCATTGGGTATTTTGTTTTATTTTTAATGTACTCAATACTGACAAGTATAACTATATTAAATGAGCGCATCCCTGCTGTTTTTTTTTTATTGTAGTTTATCCACAATAAAATATGACATGTTGGTCTAATCAGGTAGCAATAGGAGGTATTCATTTGAGAAGTCAATATTTATTCGTGTGTGATTGTCTGTGTGTTTCTTGTTTTCTATGATTTGACAAATGTATTCTCAGATGAACAGACTAAATAAATTAGCACAATTTGGAATGTATTACTTGTGTTACATCATTCATTGTTTTACATGAACATATACACAGTGACAAGAGATAATGAAATTGCTTTAAGCAGCACACACAGATCAGTGCAATTTAAGGGACACCATCCATAGCTATTCTTGACATTTTTTTTTTGTTCAAAGCAAAAAACATAGCCTCTTCTCTGTGCAGGTGCATGATGGGTAGGGAGGCCTGTTAATAGTAACTTTGAAGTTTTCAAAAAGTGCATAAAGGGAAGTGGAAGCATGACTGTGGTTTTTTTTCCACTGGTTATAAAAACCCCTATATGCAAAGCATGAAAGTGTGTGCACCATTTTTGGGAATATCTTTGATGTAAAACATTCTTTAACTATGAGATGATGCTCTTGGCTTGGCCTCCACACGCTTGCTTTTATGTTTCGATCCAAAAAATTATGTAATTATTTTAATACTTCTAATGGAATAGGCCATTGAATTCACATGGCAAGACTTGAAACCATTAGACTTGCTGTAAATAACATTTGAATGTACCCAATGCTGGTAGTTTGACAAATACACTCATCTAGATTGTTTTCTTTTAATGGAGAAATTATTTGGATTTAATTTGTCACTCTTATATTTTTTATTTTACTAATGAAACATATCAGGAATAGATTAATATATTCCCAAATGAATGATGGGATGAAGAAAGGAGATACAATGAAGAATAGATTTGCAGACAACATATTAGATAAGAGCAGAAATATATTAATCTACCGTTACCAAAAGCATATTGTTTACAGTTGGTGGATGGAAGACTCCGTGGCACTGTAGTTCACAAAAAAAAAAAAAAACATATATCTAAGATAGTCTTTAGTACTATTTAAAACCCAGTAATGGGGGGGGCGTGGCCTGACACCGCATGGAAGCAGTCGCATAGACCGCGAGCTCCGTGCTACCGTGGACCGATCAGCGTGATTCACAGCATTTACCGACACACCAGCACTCTCCCGAGCCGTGCGGAATGCAGGGGAAGAGATGGCCACTAAATCAGGCAAGAAACTAAAACAAAAAACATTACATCCCCATCTGAAAATGGTGCACAGTAGCGACCAAGATGGCGACGGAGGCCCACACTCCCCCTTATCAGACCTCGATGCCAGAGACACCCCTGATAACCCAGACACTCACAACCAGCCACGGACGCTTCAGTGAGCCACATGCTGCGCACACTACAAACCAGCCTGCGGAGTGACTTCTCCAAAATGGCGTCCGACATCAGGGCAGATATCCAAGCCCTAGGAGACAGAACCGCTCACCTAGAAGAGAAGACTGACGGGCTATTGGAGGCACACAACGAACTGGCTGCACATACAGCGCTCCAACAAAAGGTTGCCACCGCCTGCCGAAACCTAAGCATTTACCGCCTTCTACCCCAAGAGATGTGACCACGAGGGTTCATTATTTTACCGTTAAAGACCAGCTGATGCAGGCCTCCCGAACTGCCACAACACTGCCTGCCCCATTTACGGATATAAAGCTGTTCATCGACCTGTCCGCCAACAGGATGTCCAGGAGAAGGACCTTTGCGCCCATTACCGCAGCACTCCGTGACGCCGCCATCCCATACAAGTGGGGATTTCCTGCAAAGATCTTGTTGAGGAGAAATGGCACAGACCGCATCATCTTAACGCCACAAGACGGCTTTTGCTTGCTTAAAGACTGGGGCATACAGCTACAGAAGACATCTGACCCAAGATCGCCCACGACGTCGCCACCCAGGAAAATCACAAAGAACTTACACATGATCCCTTGGCATGACTCTCATGCGAAAGCGCAAGATGTGCCATGTGCCTACTCGCCTACTCGCACCCTGGCAGACCGCCACTGAGGACTCACAAATATCCATTCATATGTAATGTATAAATCTTGTTTGCCTAATACCCCCCCTGCGTAACCCGAGCGGCTGCTTAATCTAATCATTGTTTCTAAACCTCTTGTCCACGTTAGCCGGACATTGCTTAGATAGTGTTTAATTTACTGTGTTACTACCCTGAACAGAGCATTGTTATAACGACCCATTAGATCAGAGTGACTAAGTTGCTGGTCGCGCTTAAATACTGGATACTCTCAGCTAACGGACAGATACTGATCCGAACACCACTCAGTAGTAATTAACGACCTATTCGCCAAGACCCCCCATACGGCTTACTCTCCAAGCCGTAGCATACCCGTTTGCAGACCCCTGCGCAGTGCCACTAGGCTGACGGGTTTTGTATATAGTTCTTGTTACCCAGCCCCATTGCCCCCTACCTCCCAACACCCCGGAGCGACCCCACGCAATCTGACCAATAGACAAAATGCCGATCAAAATCATCTCGTTAAACACGAAAGGATTAAATTCACCTAATAAGAGGCGTCTGGCGCTTCTAGAGGCCAAAAACCAGAAGGCGCAAGTGGCCTTCTTCCAGGAGACGCATTTCAAATGGGGCTCCAGACCCAAGTTCAACTCACCCGGGTTCCCAATAGACTACCACTCATGCTTCTCTAAAAAGAAAAGAGGAGTTTCTATCCTAGTGAATAAATCAGTTAAATTCGAACTAGTTAGAAAAATCAGTGATAGCAAGGGCAGATATCTCATTCTCCAATGTTATCTCAATAACAGCCCCTATACGTTAATGAATGTTTATGGACCCAATGACAACCAAGAATCATTTATGTCTCGAATGCTAGCATTGTTGAAATTGTATAGCTTTGGGGAGGCAATATTTGGAGGTGACACCAATTTTCTCCTAGACAGTTCCAAAGACTCCTCTGCTTCAAACACGGTCATACCTGCCACGTCCAAGAGACGACTCAAACAGTCCCAACACATCTGCACTACCCTGACGGCCCACGACTACGTTGACCCTTGGAGAATACTACACCCTACTGACACCGACTACACATGTCATACCCCCGCACACAACAGCTACTCAAGAATTGATAGGTTCTTGATCAAGACGACGTCCTTGCCAAAAGTACTCCACACAGACATTGGCATGATATCGTGGTCAGACCATGCTCCCATATCACTGACCCTAGAAGATAAGTTCCCTGGCAGTGACAAACCCGCCTAGAGACTTAACGAAGCCTTACTTAAAAACCCGCACATAGTCGAACAGATCACGTTGGATCTCGAGAACTACTTTAAGGACAATGCTGGACAGGACATAGACCCTGAAACCACCTGGCTGGCACACAAAGCAGTCATAAGAGGCAGCTTTATCACACATGCTTGTCAAATCCACCGGTCACGCAAAACACAATATATAACCCTCATTGACGAAATAAAACTTCTGACGCACATGAACAAGCACTCCCCTACTGACATCACACACCGCAAACTGCTACACCTTCAGACTAAACTAAGAGATATGGAACTGGCAAAAACTACTTATTACCTACAAAAATCAAAACATAAATTTTTCATGGCAGGAAACAAAGCTGGAGCTACATTAGCAGCACAGCTTAAACAAAAAATGCAAGCCTCCAGAATTGCCTACCTCAAAGGGAGCGAAGGTCAGAAAATCATTGACCCTCGGAAAATTGATAACATGTTTGCAAAATATTACCACTCATTGTACAACCTTAATGAGGACCAAACTACCTACGTTCCTGACACTGGTGACATACATAGATTCCTCTCCGACATTCATCTGCCCTCCTTGTCGCAGACCGCAAAACACTCCCTAGAACAACCCATTACGCTGGACGAAATCACACAAGCGATAACAAATCTTCCCCCCAATAAAGCCCCAGGACCGGACGGTTTTTCCAACAGGTATTACAAGACGTTCACGCAAATCCTTTCTCCCCACTTACTCGCCCTATACCGCCAATGTGCAACTAAGGGGGCCCTACCAAACGAAGTACTTCTAGCACACATTTCCACACTACCCAAACCTGGGAAACCGCCCATAGTATGTAAAAATGTCAGGCCAATATCGTTACTAAATGGAGATGCCAAGCTGTATGCTAAGATACTGAGCAATAGGCTGGCTCCGCTGCTTAACCAGCTAGTACATAATGATCAGTCGGGATTTGTCCGGGGATGCCAGGGCTCGGATAACACCCGCAAGATCCTCACAATTCTGTCTGCCATGGAGAGACGGGCGACCGAGGGCCTTTTCCTAGCACTGGATGCGGAGAAGGCCTTCGACCGCCTCAACTGGTCGTACATGTCACAGGTGTTGGCGAAATACGGCTTCCCGGCCGAAACAATCAAGGGAATAAGTGCCCTTTACAGTAGCCCAGCGGCCAAAGTATCAAATGGAGGGTTCACCTCAGAAAAATTCATGATCACAAACGGGACCCGCCATGCCGTTGGCATTAAAAATACGCACAAATCCACAGATTAAGGGCATCACAATCCATGACAAGGAATACAAGTTGTCACTATTTGCGGACGGCGTTCTTGTTTCATGAAGTAGTCCAGAACACTCCCTCCCACATCTTATGCAAACTCTAGATGACTTTGGCCGGGTTTCTCACTATAGACTCAACAAAGACAAAACCCAAGCCCTGCCAATACGCACACCATGGGAGGCACTACAACGCATGAAAACCCAGTACCAATTCGACTGGAGATCCAACTCCCTCACATATCTGGGGGTGAAAATCGGGGCGTCTATTGACGCTGTAATAAAACACAATTACCTAACATTACCGCAAAAATGTAAATCAGAACTATCAAAATGGTCGCATACCCACCTGTCCTGGCTAGGGAAAATTAATGCGTATAAAATGTCAATTCTGGGGGTGTGGCTTGGACTCCGAGAGTGATGGCAGCCTGACTCCGGAGCTCCGCACCGAAGGCTCAGCAAACAGCCCTGTAATCAGCGATTACCGACAGCTCAGTCCCCCAAAAGTGAAGCCAGCACGAGCGGAACACCGGCGCTACCCTCACATCCTCCAACAATGTCACAGAGGAAAGCAGCGAAGAAACAGAGAGGGGATAATCCCTCCGTCGCGGACATGCTGTCCGCCATTAGACCTGCGCCACGTGGTACTCACGGAGCTGAAAGCCCAGCGGGCGCTTCCTCCCCGAGCCCCCCAGCAACTCCGGCATCGCTTTATGGGCATGCCGAGGACCCTCAAAGTGCGATCCTGCACTCACTGGAGGAGGTAAAGGGGTACTTGGCAGGAGAGATAGAGAGGACGGCCAGGGAAGTGAAGGCCGAAATACAGGCAATCGGCATCAGAACGGAGGCCCTGGAAAGCAGGTTAGAAACTGTGGTTACAGCACACAACGACAACACCACTGCCACCAATGCGATCCTGACCAGGGTAGCAGAGCTCGAAATGGAACTAGAAGACAGTTCCAATAGAACAAGGCGCAACAACATGAGAGTACGCGGCCTGCCAGAAGAGGTACAAGATGGCGACTTGGAGCGGGTAATGGCGGAGTGCTTTCGCGCCAGCCTGCCACAGATCACGGACAACTTATGGCACATCGACAGGATTCACAGAGCATTGCGTGCCAAGGGCCCACAAAATAGCCCACCCAGAGATATTATTATCAGATGGCACTTCTACTCCACGAAAGAAGCAATACTTAAGCAGAGCAGAAATCACCAATACAAGTACAAAGGAGTGGTGCTCCAGATCTATCAAGACATCGCCCCAGCAACTCTGGCAAGGAGAAGGGAATGGAAACCCATCGCAGACCTCGTCAGAGCAAAAGGCCTACGATTCGCCTGGGGATTCCCCTTTAAGATGCTAATATTCAATGGCCCGAGACCTACAGTCCTAACACCATCTATGGACCCCAGGGGAGTCCTTCGTGAACTGGGCATCCAAGTACCAGAAGACCTCATCCTGCCAACAAGAGGCCCCAGGGCACTAGACCTCCTCCCCAGGGACTGGTCGGAGCACAGGGCGCATCACGCTTGAGCAGCCGTGGCGGCGGTCCGCACTGGAGGGACTTAAACAGCGGACATTGGGACACGCAAGTTGATTCATAGTTTAATGTTGACTTTATTCGTTTTACATATTTGAGACACTAAGGCTGGCAATACAGCTCTAAGGACATGGGGGACAGAAGTGGCATGGGGATCGCGACACGGGGGGGGGGAGGGAACAAAACACCGTAATGAGGGGGATAAAAAAAAACAAAACCAAAAAAAAACAAAAAAAAAAAACACACACACTGGAAAGGGATATAGAAATATTTAGGTTGTGGTCCCACTCAGGGACAGACGTGAGTTGTCCCCCGTGGACCTGGGCTGGGGGGGAGCCGGCTCTATGCCACAATTTGGGGTGGGGCGGGGTGGGGGGGTTCGTGGGGCGGGGGTGGGCACGCACAAGGGACCTCCCTGGGTAGAATGCGCCCTTTCCCCTCCTCCCTCCCCTCCCCCCCCTCCCCTCCCCTCCCCGGAGACTGGGGGTCATGGGTCATTAGGCCGAGACAGTACCACAAGAACAGCACTCAAATGTCAGGATAAACGTCAGGAAAACATCCCCCCCCTCCCCCCGAGAGGGATAATAATCTAATAGAGAGCCGGACTCTGGGGGCCAGAGGCCGGGACTACCCCACGTCATGTTCATACAAGCTTAGGTAGAAAGATGTTAAGAGCCTTGCCACGGTGCTCGATGGCTGTACACTTGCCCCGCCTGAGACTACCTCTCGACGCGGCGAGTGGCCAACCCCGATCGCCTGGCGGACAATAAGACCGGGATATTGGATTCGATGGGAAGGAGGTTGAGGAGGAAACGACCTAGGACAGGCCTGGGTCAAGGTTGTAAATGTTATGTTTCCTTGTTACAATGCAAGTTTTCTTACCCCATTTTGTGTCTTTCCCTACCCCCACCCTCACCCGCACGAAGACAAGGTTCACCCGACAACCACTCGGGGGGGACCGCCGGGACGCACGCCGCACAACGGAGAACGCACAGTACTACGAGCCGTCCGCAAGCACAAGGTACAAAAGCACACTATCCATAACACAACATGGAGCTTAAACTGACCTCACTAAATGTCAACGGTCTCAATGTCCCGAACAAACGTAGACTGCTACTACGGGAGCTACATAGACAGAGGGCAGATATAGCGTTCATTCAAGAGACCCACATACCGAACACATCTAAAATACAAATCACAGACCACATATACACAAGAGCATACGCAGCCAGAACACTCCGCAAAACAAGAGGAGTAGAAATAGTCATACACAAACGATGTCCAATGGTGATACAGGCCACACAAAAAGACCCAGAAGGCAGGTACATCATAATCACGGGAACAATCAACTCCACAACATACCACCTCATTAATATATACGCCCCCAACACCCCAGAAGCAACATTCTGGAAGACGCTAGAAACCCTAATAACCTCACTGACAGGGGGCATACTGATCCTGGGGGGGGACATGAACGCAGCGCCGTGTCCCGCGGTCGACCGCAGCGGTAGGGCGGGTCAGCCCAGATCGCACGGTATGGGCGGCCAGGACCGCCTCCTTAACAAATTTATCCAGAACACGGGGTTGTTGGACCCCTGGAGACTGCAACACCCGAGCTCGCTAGACTATACCCACTACTCAGCAGTACACTCCACATACTCTAGAATCGACCTATTCCTCACAAACCAGCAGGGCATGAGATGGGTTAAGTCAACAGCAATAAACCAAATTTCGTGGTCAGACCATGCCGATATAGCCATTACCCTGAAGACACCGGGGCCCTACACCCCAGGGAGATGGAGACTAAATAACTCCCTTCTTAAAAACCCAGAGGTCCTGGAGCAGCTCCAGACAGAAATAAATAACTACTTCCAGCTAAACACCACCGAGGACCTATCCCCAACCATAATATGGGCAGCCCATAAAGCAGTCCTGAGGGGGACATTAATTAAGATAGCAACTTACCACAAAAAACAAAAACTAGCAAAGCTCATAGACCTGCAGACGGCTTTACGCACAAAGGAAATGCAACATAAACAGAATCCCACACAAGACAAACTAGACGAAATACAGAACATCAGACGAACCCTGAGGGACCTCCTCTTAGACGAGGTGAGCAGGGACATCACCCGGTCGAGAAGACTTTTCTATGAAAAGTCCAACAAGATGGACACGTTATTAGCTAGGGCCCTCAGACCCAAACAAAAACATAAACACATTACGTCCATCACCAACGACAGGGGCCAAACCCTTACATCTCCGCAGGACATAGCAGAAGAATTCACTAACTTTTTACAAAAACTGTATAACCACTCCCCCGGAAGGGATGACACGAATAAACAACACGTTGAGGCAGTCGCAAAATTCCTAGAAGGGGTAAACCTCCCCAGGCCCAATAGGGAAGACCTAAATGACCTGGAGGCACCAATTACAATAGAAGAGGTGGAAAGGGCCATAGGGGCTATAGAGGGCAATAGGGCCCCGGGACCCGATGGGTTTGACGGGGCCTATTATAAAGCACTAAGGACAGAGCTAGTGCCAAACCTTACGGCTATGTACCAAGACTGGATGGAAGGGGGACGGCCCAATGCGGAGCTGGCCACGGCAGACCTGATACTAATCCCAAAGCCAGGGCGGGATGACAGGAAAGTAACCAATTACCGCCCCATTTCCCTCATCAATGTGGACACTAAAATCTACGCTAAACTCCTGGCCAACAGGCTGGGAAATATTCTGCCCAGATTGGTCCATGCAGACCAGGTGGGCTTCGTGCCAACCAGGCAACTGTACGAAAATACTAGACGGGCGGTGGACCTGATCTGGTGGGCCGGACAGACTCGAACGCCTTCTCTCGTCCTGTCTTTGGATGCAGAGAAGGCCTTCGACAGGATCCAATGGCATTACTTGTTCGCCCTCCTGCGCCATATAGGCTTACCAGACAACTACATCACAGCGGTTAGAGCACTGTACACATCCCCACAGGCTCAGATAGCCATACCAGGAGCGACCCCGAAACCATTCAAGTTAAGTAATGGCACAAGGCAGGGCTGCCCTCTCTCGCCGCTTCTCTTCGTATTGGCCCTAGAACCCCTCCTGCACAAGATCAGGGACCACCCTAAAATAAAAGGACTGACAATAGCAACAGAACAATATAAGGTCTCTGCATACGCAGACGACATCATGCTAACGATCACTGATTTGAAAAGTTCCCTCCCAAGCCTGATTCACCTACTAGAGGACTTCACACAGGTATCGGGGTATAAAATAAATCTAGAGAAGTCAGAGGCTATGCCGCTGGGGTTGACGGCAGAGGACGCGGCGCTGATAGGGACGACAACACATATCAAACTAAACCAACAACACATAAAATACTTAGGAGTACGACTGACGACGGACATCACACGACTATACCAGGAAAATTACACGCCAATGATAAAAACGCTAATCAAGGACTTAGAAAAATGGCATGAAAAGCCGATCTCTTGGATCGGTAGGCTTCACGCTATCAAAATGAATGTTTTGCCGAGGATGTTATTCCTGTTCCAGGCACTGCCCATCAAAGTCACGAAAGGGGATCTTCAACTCCTACAAACCACAATAGATAAGTTTGTTTGGGCACACAAAAGACACAGAATAGCCAGACGTACACTCTACAGACCAAAAGGACTGGGGGGATTGGGGCTGCCCAACTTCCATTTATACTATCTATCAGCACAATTAGCCCAAATAATAGAGTGGCATTCACCCCCCGAGACACGTAGATGGGCGGACTTGGAATCACTCATGATGGGATCGGACCTCCCCCAATACTGGATCTGGGTCCCAAAACCAGACAGACCAACACTACGCACAACCTGCCCAGCAATCACCAATTCCATCAGAATATGGGACGCCACCGCCCTTAAATACGCATTGACCAAAACACCCTCACCCCTCACCCCTTACTTGAGAAACAAAGCATTCCCACCCGGCATGAGGGCAAGCGACTTTAAAGGATTGGAACATACGGGCATACAAAGGTACCACCATTTATACAATGGGGACACATTTAAAACGTTTGAGGAGCTCAAACAAAATGCACCGCTACAAACAAGAGACCTCTTCAGGTACATCCAATTACGCGATCTCGCAAAACACCCCGAAATAAGAAAGGCAGCTAGGGCCCCACTGACCAGCTATGAGAAATTATGCATCACAGAATCACCACGCAAGGGCTTGATCACCACACTATATGCACAACTCAGCGCCCCAGAAAGAGACGCAGAGCCCCTTACATACATCACCCAATGGGAAAAGGACCTACAACACACATTGGAAGGGGAGGATTGGAGGGACATCTGGGAAGCAGCAGCGAAGGTGTCCATATGTGTAACACTTCAGGAACAGGCTTACAAAACCCTCCTGAGGTGGTACACTACACCAGCCAAATTATATAGGATGGGGAAAACCACCACGGACACATGCTGGAGGGGATGTGGAGAGCGAGGATCCTACATCCACATGTGGTGGACATGCCCCAAAGTGGTAAGATACTGGTCGGACATTGAGACACTGTTGACGACAGTACTAGCTCGACCGATACACAAAGACCCATGGACCTATCTCCTAGCAAAACCACTAGACAACCTGACGGCAAGAGAACAGAAACTAATCAATAAAATTACCTTAGCAGCCAGAAGAGCGCTGACCCAGCAGTGGCTCAGCCCGGACACCCCTCCTATGCACAAAGTCATACACAAAATAAAAGACAACTGTTTGATGGACAAATTGACAGCACAAATACGGAACACCATGGGCACCTTCTCGAAAGTGTGGCAACCATGGGAGGACTATGTAGATAGGACGATACAGATACCATGAGACACACCAGACAGGCTTGACGACACAGTGTCTCATAAGTGCGGCGGGTGCACCCGGTGGGATCCCCTTTCCCCCCCCCCTCTCTCCCCCCCCTCCTCCCTACTTACCCTAAAATCAAGTTCAGTCTGGAGCGACAGCCTAAACGGCCAAAAGCAAGACGCACTCTTTGTAACAGGGGCATCAAGTGAAATCAACAGACCCCCATTCATACGTTGATAGAATGGACCTACAGCAGTAGTAGGCTTCATGAGCAAGGTTATACCTGGGCGCATGCTCACTAAAGACAGATCTCTAACAATACAACGCAGGACATGGGCACGCCAGGTAGCTTATTAGCACATCGATAGATAATCCACCGGGGTACACACCTAGGAGTAACAGATCAACGGGAGAATGGCAGAGGAGGAGGGGTGGATTACACACTTGTATTGCTCGTAAAATCAGAATAACGTGATGTGTTAATGCAAAGGTACACAGCGATTGGTTGCCACTGTAATGTAAGGAAGATAATGAGCATGTGTGAAAATTGTAACGCTCCATACCTGAACTCAAAAATAAAGAATTTAAAATGTCAATTCTGACCAAATTACTGTACATCTTCCGAATGTTACCACTTAAAATCTCAATCTCCATACTAAAAACGCTTCAAAAAACATGCAATGCGTTCATCTGGGGCAACAAGAAACCCAGGGTCCCCAGCTCGACACTATACGCACACATCACTAAAGGCAGTACAGGCCTCCCGAATCTTACCCATTATTACAAAGCTACAGCATTAGCGACGGGCATACACTTGCACTCCCCGACGGGAGAATTACAATGGGTAGACATGGAAAGGACGCAAATACCGGAGCATAACTTAATTGATATAATGTGGACGCCTAAACACCTTAGACCCTCTAATCTTCGTCTGCTCCCAACCACGACATATACGATAACTGCATGGGATAAATTCATGAACACCCTAAATTGCTAAACCCTTTTCCATGCCCACGCCCCCCTGGCGGCCCTGAAGGCCACGACCTCAGATCTACCACTGGGAAATTGGATCTCGGCAGGGGTCATACATGTCCACCAACTCATAGACGATAACAAAGTCATACCATACTCAGACTTGCAAACCAAGTGGCAATTACCACATAGGGAAATCTACACCTACCTCAGACTGAAGGGAATAACAATGTCACACATACAATTACAACATACTGGGCCCTCAGACACACTTATCCCAGGGTCCGCCATTATACACAGATGTTTAACTACACCGAGTAAACCGAAAGCTATCTCCCTATGCTACAGTATGTGGGCCAATACACAAAAACACCAAACCCAACTATGCAAAACGAGATGGGAAGAAGACTGCTCCATCAGACTTTCGGATGATGACTGGCTACAGGCCCTTAATGTCCTATCCAAACTAACAAAATGTTACACACATATAGAGGCACATAGAAAACTAGCCTATAGATGGTACATGACCCCGCAAAGACTTCACAAATCGTATCCCACAGTCTCTCCCTTATGTTGGAGGTGCTCAAAAGAAATGGGGACATTGGTACACATCTGGTGGTCCTGCCCACGGATTCAACCTTTATGGACAGAGGTCCGAAACACACTCCGTAAATTAACCATAGAGAGCCTACCAAATAATCCACAAACATATCTATTACTCTTGCTCCCTACAAAACTCACCAGAGCGCACAAACAAGTGAGCGTCCTGGTCATTTTGGCCGCCAGGAACTTGTTGGCCACTAACTGGAAATCACAAAATTTCCCCTCCAAAACCCAACTCTGGGACAAAATACAACAATACTATATTTATGAAAGCATGACTATGACAGATAGCGCAGACGCACAACGTTTTCGAGAAACATGGAAACCTTGGGTAGACCTACAAAGTAAACAGTGATTGTTTGGCACAACCACGTGATTGACCGAGAGTCGACTCTCTTCCAAATATTAAAAGATGTACCTACAGGCCCTTAACCCGAACCCACAACATATCTAAGCGACCCCTTATTGACCTGTTGGGATTGAAACTAATGCACCCCACACAAACAAGGGGCAAGCCCTGACTGAACATGGCACGACCGCACATACCACGTATTGCAAGTGGAATTGTGAATTGTGTATTGTGATGCTTCGTGTATGCACTGTGACCTCTTCTGTAACCCCCCCCCCCCCATGAAAAAAGTAACACATATTCAGAAATTTGTGGAACCCTACCCCCTTCTCTTCTGTACCCTATAACTTGAAACTCAATAAAAATTGTGAATGAAAAAAAAAAAAAAACAGTAATGGCATTCAGGAATTGTGGTGTGCATTTAGTTATCCTATGCAACAGTAATATTCTGGGAATATTCCCATGGCAATTCTCAAGAGACTTGAGACTTGCCTGGGAGAGCTCTCTGTTTGGTTGGCTTTCAAGCAAATCAATCTTCTTATCACTTTTTATATCCCCCACCCAAAGACCATAGGTTGGGCGTGCACAATAGCCAGTCCATCCTTCATTTATTCTTATTTATTATTAGTTGGGTTCACTCCGGTTATTAAATGAATAGGCCTTACCTGCCACCAATAAGTGGTGAGTACCTGCCAATTCATGGAAAACCCTATACCATAACTGCCCAAAGTGGGAGGTATAGACGTAAGACAGGGTGTGGGTGGTCCACAAAGAAGTTGTGATGAGGAAACACATCTGCCACATGAAAATGGAAGACCCGCCAGAAATTGGGGCATGCGGGAGGATTTTACCTCCCTTTTATTTATAGGGGGTCATAGTGATCCTCATAGGTTTTAATGGGGGTGGGGGTAGGCATTAGTATTATTACAAGGAGTGAGCTGCCAGCTGTTTTTGCTTTGTTTTTCGCGCATGCAGCACGGAGTCTATTAATGAAATGTAACAAAACAAAAAGGTAATACATTCGGCATTTGCCCTTTCGTTTAATTTATAGTTCGTATAAAGGGCTTTCGTTTAAGTTTTAGTAAACGAATATGAAAAACTAGAATTTCCGGCCGAACTTGTATTCGTCCGAAAACAAATGCACATGTCTAGTTTATACAACTCATATTGGAAAGCTACTTTTCATTTTAAAATAAAACCGTTTTGAATATCAACAAATAGGGATGTCCCGAACAGTTCGCCGGGAACCGTTCGCAGTTGCGAACACGCGCGATGTTCGGTCTGCCCCCTATTCGTCATCATGGAGTAAACTTTGACCCTGTACCTCACAGTCAGCAGACACATTCCAGCCAATCAGCAGCAGACCCTCCCTCCCAGACCCTCCCACCTCCATGACGAATAGGGGGCGGACCGAACATCGTGCGAACTGTTCGGGACATCACTATCAACAAAATAAAACATAAAAACACATAAAGCAAAATAGTGCAATACTGTGACAATGACGCTAAAATGTTTTAGTGATATGCTATTTAAACCGTGTGAGGCAAATCACTCATATTTAGTGGAGCCTAAAATAAATGGCTCTGGCAATTGGGATTTTATATATAGCATACCCCCTTTCTTCACTGAGGTTCCTCTACAAATCTCCTAAAAACAGACAGGAAAAACTTCTCTAGTGCAGCATCATTTGAAACGCAACTGTAAAATACAGTGGATGATAAGAAAAAAAACTTGTTTACATTATTATGATCCTAAATAGGTGTGACAAGACCAATCTCGCCACATTGCATTGGAGGAGCCTTGGTGCCCGCCTGTTGCCTCTGGACTATGGCCACATTTTAAAAAGCTTGATTTTCCCCTGCAGGGATGCAAAGGCGGGGTAATTCGGTGCTTGCCCTGTTTGAGCAGTGATACCCCAGATAGCTATGCCATGGAGCTTATTCATATAATGAAAGACTATGGGAAAGACTTTGGCTCCATGGTAATTTAACTGTATGTGTGCTCAGATCTGTGCTATCTGGGGATATGTTGAATGTACCTGTTTTATGCAATGGCTGCACAGTTATATATAGTTATATAGCCATGCTTCATTTAGTCACAAATGACTACAATCTATCTTTTGAACCACTGGACCAATTTGTATGGTTTTGATTGTATTTGGAGTATGCTGATTCTGGAAATGTAATTTTTATGTGAATGTGATGCATACTTTTACAGTTATGAATAATGTGGAAAACTGTATTTCTCTGCTTGTGATAATTACATTACCCATTGTGTAAGGTAATTGTATCACAGGCAGAGGGGAGGATTTTGTGTGGGAGTGTCTGAGTGTATTGTACGTGTGTATTGGTTGTTTTCCAAAACCCTGTGGGTGGTACTAATGTGTAAGAATGTGTTTATAAGAACAATAAACCCACAGCTCTGGCTGTTCACTGCTTGACCCCGAACACGGAGCTCTGTCTCATCTTTGGGGGGTATTTACTGTATGCTGTTAGAGACTGATTGCCAGGAGTGTAAGCTGATTGTCTGCTTTTTCTGTTCGTCTGCTAGCAGCTATTTGTGAGGTTCCAGTTCGGGAGTTGGAGTGCTATTTTGTATCCAGTTTGGGAGTTTGGTGTTCTGCAGTAGCTGTGCCTGTATCTCTGGAAGGGGAAGATCTTCTAAACGGCGGTTTAAGCCTTTTATGCCTGGGGGTGCCGTTACAATAGGTTTCTGGCTCTACTACCTATCTAACTCAGTGCCAATGTAGGGTGGCACCACCCTCCTTGACACAATGGATCAATCCTGGGTATACGTTAATAGAAAATCTTTTGGGAAGAGCTCATGTTATACTGAAAATGTATTACAAACTACAATAAATGCAACAATAACAATTTTAATTTCTTTTCACCTTAAACAATAATATGCCCCCATGCTATAACAATTTTGTACCCAAAAATAAGATATAGGCCAAGTGTCAAAATTCTGTATTTCATTGTTAAACAGTAGCAGTAAACATAGTAATATAGCTAATAAAAAGAAAAAGCATCAAGTACATGAAGTTAAGCTTCTAGCACATCTCTTGTTTATTCTGCTGATCCAAAATAACTGAAGGTGATGCACAATTTTGCCACAAAATGGAAAAAAAAACTCACTGTTGATTCTCGCAATGACGGTCAGATTCCTTCTTAGATCAAAAAACTCTAATCTCATTAAATATGTGATATTTTGTCCTTTGCACAATCTGCATAATGAACATGTTATCAGAGAGCTGTTTGTAATGGCCTTGTGTATATGTGTATAATATTATCATATACTCTTGGAGACACCATATTTTTACAGTAAACAAGTTAAAGCTTTGCTTGTTTCTCCTTTTAACCATCTTCTATTCTCCTTATTATTGTATTTTTTTCCCTTTATTTCAGACGCATACCTGCCTTATGTAAGTTTTGATGGTAAGTTTATATTATTCAGGCCTTGGTACTGTGTCATCATCAATATCATAAATATATCATAAATTTATCTTGCGATTCTTAGAGTCTTACTAAACCCTCCCTCCCGGATCCCCTTCTCTCCCTATTAATTAGTTCCTAGTATAGGTTTTTATCTATTTGCTTTGTTCATCTGGTTTTGGAGAGAGAGAGAACCTCTTTTATTATGTATAGTCTCAATATTTTGATATTCTCTGTATCTGCCCGTTTTGGGGTTCTATTCTTTTTCTTTCTTCTCCCTTCATTTGATCTAATACTTTCCTTTTGTAAAAACCGAGCATGCGCTCTCTCTCTATTGGTTATTCCGATCCAATTCTGTTATGTTATCCATTTTTTTTATCCATGTGTCCCAGTCTTCTATTTGCTTATATTTGTTATTCCGATCCAATTCTGTTATGTTATCCTTTTTTTTATCCATGTGTCCCAGTCTTCTATTTGCTAATATTTGTTTCCTAAATTCACCAGGATACCCCTTTCCATTCTTGCTTGCCATATAACTTGTTTTATTAGTACAGATTCATTATTTTAATTGGTCATTTCAAGATCATTACAAAAATGGATTATGAAAGTTGGCCCAGAACAAACCAATGAGGGACACAACTTACTACTTTTGTTCAGTTTGAAAAGTTTTCTTTAATAGCTGCTCTCTGTATTCTGTACTCTTTGCCAATGTGTGTGGAACTGGTCCAAATACCTTATAGTAGAAAATCCAAATAGCTTATGTTAACTACAATACCTTGATCTACACCTCCACTGATGTCTTCATAGAATATTATTAAATTAATCTGACATGATCTGCATTCCATAAAACCATGTTGATTACTACTAATGTCATAGTTGTTAACAATAAACAATACAATCCTGAATTGTATCCCTTAATAACATTTGAAATAAATTTTTCAACCACAGATGTTAAATTCACAGCTCTGCACAGATTTTGATCCCTAGTTAAATATAGACACTACATCTGCTTTCCTCCATGAATCCTTATGATTAGTCAAAGTAAAACTCCAGAGAGATTTAAACAGTGGTTTTGCATTTCTATTCTAAGCCCCTTAAGTATCACTGATGTATACCACCTGGCCCTAGGGCTTTGTTTATATTATCATTATGTAATGGCCACAGCACTTTGTCTTGTTACATCCTATCACATATGTGCTGTACATTTTTGTAACAGTGATTCACATAGCTACAACTATTGACCTATCTTTGCTATAAATTGAAGAAATAACATCGCATAAAAAGTTGTTTTTTTCCTGCTCTACATTTACTAACCCAACCATCTGGGATTTCAGTTAGATATTAACTTTATTCTCTAGGTTTTTAGAGTGTTTAAGTTTAAAAAAACTTTTTTCAGTTGTTCTTGCTCTGTTTGACTATAATTTTTTTAATTTTTAGTTCAGCTATCTAATTTACATTTTTGCAAGCATTTTTTTTTATCCTAATTGCCTCTGATCCACCTGATTTAAATTAAATTGTCTTCTTTTATTTCATATTTCTTGACTGACCTTTTTAACCTTAGTTTCAAAATGAAAATGGTCAGGCCCCAAATGTTTTCTAATAATTTCCCCAAAAATAATCAAAGTTAATCATTAAGTAAGATTTCTGTACTCAGAGGTTTTGTAAGAACAAATATTTTGATATATTACCTTTTCTTTTTTAAGAAAATTGCAATTCAAATAAAAATCCCGCTCATTTGTCCATTTGTCGAAATAGTGAATCCCTGAATGGCACAACAGAAGAATGAACTAATGAACACATTGCATGACAAAGTAAATTCTACTATGTGCTTTGTACAGTAGTTCATTCCTAATTTTATTAAATTGGTATCTTTATGTGGGATTGTCAGGATTCCTCCATATTATATTCTCTCTGATCGGCATTTAGCCGTATGACTTCCGGGTTCTCGACGATCAAAATCTGCCCATGCGTCTGAAGTCACACGCTTCCCTGTCAAAAGGAAGCTGCGGCTGCATTCAAATTGCTCAATCAATGTGTTGCCTACTTGTTGCAAATTACCAACAGAGCTACTTCTATTGATTATCCGAGTACCGATCCTTTCTTACCTGATCCTGACTACGCTGACCTCTCCTCTCCCAGACTCAGAACAGACTTCACTATGATTTCCTCTAATCCTCAATATACTATAGGGAACCATAATATTCTGGAAAGGACTTCCATGCTCAACATCCACGGAAAACAAGCTAAGTTCTCCAGTTACTGTGATTACTAATTGGTTCATGCCTTAAGTTATTTGGAAAAGGGAATTCATATGTCTGCCCTCTGGTTACTTCCAAATTGTTTCATTGAAAGTTCCATTACAGCAGATTGCTTTCTCATAATTGTTTCATTTATAATTTTTGGAGTCTAAAAGGACTATAACTACTATCCGAATCAGGATCTTCTATATTTTCGACATTTTACTATTGAAGCCTAAAGGACTCTGTTGCATTCCTAAAACAGGAATTGTCTTTCTCCTTTGCATTATTTGAAGAATAATGGGCTGTACTATATATTCCTAATCAATGAGTTACCTTTTTGAATTATTGTCACTGAATGCTATTTTCTGTGAAGCAATCCTAAGCAATATTACCATTGCTATATGGGATATTATTTTCAGATTATATTGCTGCAGAAGATTGTTAAAGGGAAAATACCTTATTTCAATAAATCAAGTATTACAGGGATTAGCATATTTAAGGGTACCGCTACCAAATTAGGGAGACGTTGTATATAATAGATCGCTGCAAAATTTGGTACGCTTAAATATGCCAATTCGACATAAGGTTACCACATTAGCGAGGTATCTACTAAATAGCTCCCTAATATGGTACCCTTAAATATGGCAAGCCCACATAAGAGTACAAAATTAGGTAGCTATCTACTAATTTGGGAACTTTTCTTATGCGGGATCAGGGCCGGCCTTAGGGGTGTGCGAGCTGTGCGGCCGCACAGGGCGCCATGGGGCAGGGGGCGCCGTGCGGCCGACACAGCTCACACATGGCCAGGATATAAAAAAAAATAATAATAATTTGCGGCGGGGGCTGAGCTTCCCATGCGGCGGGGGCGGAGCTTCGCGTGCCACGGGGCGAAGCAAAACTGACGGCGGGGGTGGAGCTAAAAGTGCCGGGTAACTGCTGCAGGGACAAACAGTCTCCAGGAGCTGCACTGCCTCCAAAATGAACAGAGGTAACTGTGTGATTGTCAGTATGAGTGTGACTCTGTGTGTGTGTGTATATGACTGTCTGCCTGTGTGTGTGTATGACTGTCTGCCTGTGTGTTTGTGTGTATGACTGTCTGCCTGTGTGTGTCTGCGTGTGTATGACTGTCTGCCTGTGTATGTGTGTATGACTGTGTGTGTTTCTGTGTATAACTGTCTGCCTGTGTGTCTGTGTGTAACTGTCTACCTGTGTGTGTGTCTGCCTCTGTGTGACTGTCTGCCTGTGTGTGTGTCTGTGTATGACTGTCTGCCTGTGTATGACTGTCTGCCTGTGTGTGTGTGTGTGTGTGCGTGCGTGTGTATGACTGTCTGCCTGTGTGTGTGTGTGTGTGTGTGTCTATGACTGTCTGCCTGTGTGTGTGTGTGTGTGTGTGTGTGTGTGGCTGTCTGCATGTAAGTATGTTGGTGTAAGACTGTATGTGTGGCTGTGTGTGAGTGTGTTTACCTGTAACTGTGTGTTTCTGCCTGATCCTGTGTATGTGACTATTTGCCTGTGACTATGTGCATGTGGTGGATTTGACAGTGTATATGTATAACTGTGTGCATCTGACTGTGGGACTGTGTGCACATAACTCTGCAAAAATATACACCTGCATTCACACACAGGCCTAAATGCATGTTTTTATCTGAATTAAATAACCAACACACACAGCCAATAAACCCAGCACAAATATCACATACAAAAAATACACGCATATCACACACTGTTAATACACCCATTACAAATATCACACACAGCCAACAGATAGCATACACATCACACACAGTCATCACACCTATCACATACACAGACAGACAACACAAACATAACATCATACATGGATGACGGGGGAGGAAGTGGGGGGAAGTGTAAAGATTTTTTGCACAGGACGCCTAAAGGCCTAAGGCCGGCCCTGTGCGGGATGGCCATATTTAAGGATACCAAAATAAGAAGATGTCTACTAAACATAGCTTCTTAGTTTGGTACCCTTAAATATGGCAATCCCACATAACTGTCTGCTTGTCGTACGTACCAATGAGGGATTTATCTACTTTTCTAAACCCCTAAACGTTTGGCAAGCAAACACAGCATTTCATTCATCCAAATGGAAATAGCATAACAAGAATAATGGATGAATGTCATTTTAAACAAATCTCACAAAGGATGAAATTAGTTTTGCATGAAACAAGTTATTTTCGCCCAAATTAGTTTGGACAAAACAAAAATAAGCTATGCACAAGTCTACATATTACTACAGCATAACAATTCAGGTTTACACAATTTACAGGAACAACTTAATATTATCTTGGTATATGTTAATAAGAAATATTACCCAGACAATTGGCAGAGAGGGTTAATTAAATGGCTGTATTACCCCTTAAGGATAGAGGCAATTGTACTGAACCAAAATAAAACAAAATCTAGAATCTGAGCTATATGTCTGTTCAAGCATAATTGACCTCTTTCATACTTTCATTTTCTTTTCATGCACAAACACTTATTATATATCATTTTGTTCAGGAGAAATAGGGCATTGATTTCAAATCAAATATTTATAAATTGAACACTATTTAATATGAATCAAATCTAAAAAGGTGTGAAAAAATAAATGTTCTTTTTTAACTTCTGGGTGGCAATTTAACTGTTAATGTCATAATAGACTAGAGGAAAGATTTCTGACACTTGTTTTGTATACATTTGGCAGTTGATACTTCCCAAATCAGAGTCTTTTCTTTCTAGCCATAGCATAGGTGATACTGGAAAGGTTTGAGCACCCTGGAAGCGCTGCTTCACTAAACCCCTTTCCTATAAATGTCATAATACTGATAGTTTTTACTGAAATAAAACACACATATCTGTATGCTATGATGCCCCACGGGTACTACCCATAGGATATCTACCCATGATGTTCACCCTTCACAGTACACCATGTAATCGGGAATATACACTATTCCAGTATCACTCATTTCTACCTTTATTATATCATTGGGTATTTAATAAATCAAATGAATTTCATTCATTAACACTGAACAACATATATGCTGTTTTGCATGTTGTATGAGACTGTATCAAATGTGCCAATGCATTAGATAGGCTGTCTAGAATCACTAAGAGGGTGATCAATGAGCGGATCTTCATGTGTTGAATGGAGTGCTTGAGTGTATGCTTTTTTCAGAACCTGTTAGCATGTCAAACTGAAAGGCTAACATGGGCCAAATAAACAAAATTTAAGTTTATGTGGGCTGCAAAAAAACTAAACCTTCATTTTTCATAGAAACAAAGATATGTTTAAAAAAGTACAGTATAAAAAAGGTAAATAGAAGAGCAAATTTATTTTAAGGAGATATGCATTTGCATATAACCAATGTTTCAGTCCAACTACCTTGACATATTAAGAAAAGTTTGATAAAGGGACTGAAATGGTGAATGTATGCTGTTGCACCGCTGTAAAAAACAAATGATTTTGAAGTCCTGTGAGTGTCTTCTTCACTTTAGCTGAGATAGAAAAGCATTGGGAGGCTATTGTGCATGTGTGGCAAAAAGCTGGACGGCCAATCAGCATCTCCATGGGGAGCATTCAGTGCCTCCATGCAGACCCAATCTAATAGACTGCACCCTCCCCCCATTCTAATACACTGCCCACAAATCTAATACATTGCTCACCCTCCACCCAATTTAATACACTGCACCTTAATCTAATACACTGCTCTCTCCCTTCCCTAAGTTAATACAGTGCACCCTCCCTAAAATGTATACACTGCCCACTCTCTCCCCCAATGAAATACACTGCCCCCTCCCTACCTCAAATTAATACACTGCCTCCCCTCCCCAATTTAACACACTAAACAGGAAGGTCTCCCAAGCCCGTCTCCCCCTACCTTAAGATGAGCCACTCATCCTCAAGTTCCAGCCCCGCTCTTCTCTGCTCAAGCAGGCCAGATGTGTAAATGGTTGAGGTGGTTAGGGTTAGAGATAAGGTTAGGGTTAGGGAGCCCCACAGATGTTCTGAATTCTGAAGTCCTGAATTGTCGAAGTTCTGAATTGCCTGTTGTTCCCCTCTGGCCCCACCCATTAGCAGTTAATTGTAAAAAAAACCTACCCATCTCCACCCAGGTACTAGGGGTCCCCAAGACTCTTACAATTATTAGGAGCAATAAACTAAATTCCTGCAAAATAAAACTGTAATACTTACCAATTTTTCTTCAATTATCTTTTTTTTTAGCCCCCCCCCCAAAAAAAATTCCATAAACTATTAAAATAAAAAAAGACATAAACACACACAAAAAAAGCACAATAAAAAATAATCCACCTTCACCCGGCAAGGGCTCTGAGCTCTGCAGGGTGGGAAAAGGCTTATTAAATCTCCCCACGCTGTGCAATATGATTTAGAGCGCTATGATTGGTTGGCTTAAGCCAACCAGTCAGAGTACTCAGACAGCTAAATCTTGAGCCTTACCTGATTGGTTACCTGCAAAGCTCAAGATTTAACTGTCAGAGTACTCTGATTGGGTCAGAGTGAAATTGCTCAGGGGGACCAGTGGCTGCTCCCTTATTTACGAATACTAAGTAATTTTTACTTAGTATTAGTAAAGTTGGCTAAAAGACCAATTTTGGTCTTTCAGCTTTTTAGTAGATATTTCCCTAATACTTGAGGGATTTAGGGTGCTATATACGACTGCAAGATTGTCCAAATTAAATTATTATTATTAATAATAATGACTGAATGGGTTCTCCGAAATGAAAATAATGTCTGAATTTCATCCGAAAACGAATGAGTGGATGGACGAAATTCGGTTCTGATGAAGCAATTTTACTTTTTCATCTGAAACAAAAAAAATTCCAGTGCCCAAGTCTAATAGGAAGTACACTCACATGGATGGCATCTTGGAATATCCTTTGATGTTGCTTACATTCTTTGGTTAGGTTTGAGGTGCCTTAAAATGGATTTAAATGGGTGTGTCTTGAGTGCTGCCCTTTATTTCATAGGATTCTTTCATAATTGTTGTTGGTGCTTCATGTGGGAGGAGGAATGGTGAGTTTAAGAACTATTGACTGAACAAATATGATTAAGCAGGATATTATTATTTTTTTTAAAATTATTATACTGTATTTATAAAGTGCCAACACATTTTGTAGTGGTACAATTTGCACAGGTAAAGAGTAGAGTTGAGCGAATCCGAACTGTAAAGTTTGGGTTCGTACTGAACATTACGGTTTTTGGACCCCGGACCCGAGCACGGCCATTTCACTGTATGTTTGGGATGGAGTTCGGTTTTCGGCGATTTAATGACGCGTTTTGAAAGGCTGCAGGGCAGCCAATCAACAAGCGTTTGACTTGTGTGCTCTTAGAAGCCATCACAGCCATGCCGACTAATGGTATGGCTGTGATTGACCAGTGCAGCATGTGAGCTATCTACCAAAAGGCTGAAAGACCTAAATTGGTCTTTCAGCCACATTTACTAATATTAAGTAAAGATTACTTAGTATTAGTAAATTCAGCCCCTACTCGCTATACCCCGAGTAGGGGCATGTCTAGTAAACAGTGAGCAGCCAGTGGCTACTCACTGTAAAAATAAAATAAAACCTATTGGCCCCCATACCTGAACGGCCGGTGGGGGCCCTAAAGTAAAATAAGGGGGGCCCTAAATAACAATGAGGGGGGGAGACCTACTGTACTCCCCACAGCCCCCACCCCTGCGCGGTGGGTGGGGGCCCTAAATAAGATTGAGGGGGGCCTACTGTCCTACCCCCGGCCCCCACCGGTGCGTGGTGGGTGGGGGCCCTAAATAAGATTGAGGGGGGACCTAATGTCCTCACCCCCGGCTCCCACCCCTGCATGGTGGGTGGGGGACTACTGTCCTCCCCCTACCCCTGGGCGGTGGGTGTTGGCCCTAAATAACAATGAGGGGGGACCTACTGTCCTCCCCCCTAGCCCCCACCCCTGCGCGGTGTGTGGGGGCCCTAAATAAAATGACACAGAGCACTCTGATTGGCTGGATTTCAAGCTAAATAATCAGAGTGCTCTGTATCATGTTACACAGCTTGGGAAAGTTCCAAAGAACTGTGCAAAATGACTCATCACACTGATTGGTTAGCTTGAAATCCAGCCAATCAGAGTGTTCTGTGTCATTTTGCACAGTTTGGGAAAGTTTTCCCTCTCTGGGAAAATTTGACTCATAACTCTCTGATTGGTTGCTTTCAATCCATCAATCAGAGTGTTGTTATGAGTCAAATTACACAGTGTGGGAAAATTCTAAAGAATTTTCCCACGCTGTGTAAAATGACACAGAGCACTCTGATTGGTGGATTTCGAGCTAACCGATCAGATTGATGTGACAGGTAAATGTAGAGACTTACCTATCAGTCTCTTCATTTACCTGTCAGAGCACTCTGATTGGATGGCTTAAACCCACCAATCAGAGTGCTCTGAGCCTAATTGCAGGGTGGGGCAAGGCTCCTCCGGCAAGGCTTCCCCCGCCCTGCCGAGCTCAGTCTGCGCGGAGCCCTCCAGGTGAAAAGAAGATTTTAGAAAAAAGAAGACATCAAATGGTAAGTTTATTTTTTATTTTTTTTTACAGGTATCTAGCTTATGATCCCCCTCAATATTTTTAGGATGAGGGGGGTAGGTAGGGGTTATTTTTTGGGGGGAGGGGGGTGACCGGAGGGTGTTAAATTTTTACTTAGGGCCCCCACCCACCGCCTAGGGGTTGGGGCCAAGGGGGAGGACAATAGGTCCCCCCCTTATTTTAACTTATGGCCCCCACCACCGCTCAGGGGTGGGGGCCGGGTGGGAGGACAATAGGTCCCCCCTTATACTAAATTTAGGGCCCCCACCCACCGCTCAGGGGTGGGGGCCGGGGGGGAGGACAGTAGGTCCACCCCCTCATTCTTATTTAGGGCCTCCACACACCACGCAGGGGTGGTGGCTAGGGGGGAGGACAGAAGGTCCCCCCCTCATTGTTATTTAGGGATTTAGGGCCCCCACCCGCCGCTGGCTGCTCATTGTTTACTAGACATGCCCCTACTCGCGGTATAGCGAGTAGGGGCTGAATTTACTAATACTTAGTAATATTTACTTAGTATTAGTAAATGTGGCTGAAAGACCCTTGTACCTTTTGGTAGATAGCTCCAGATGTGTATCCTCGTTTTGTGCTGCCCTAGGCAGGACAAAACTCAGGCGCCTCCCCCCTCCCGCCCTGCACCACCCCCATCCAACCCTTCCCCCCTGCCCTGCCTTCTAAATACACACACACACATTCACTGACAGATACGCATACACTAGCTAACAGACATACACACTCACTAACAGACACACACACTAACAGACAAACACACACTAACAGACATACACACTCACTCACTAACAGACACACACTCACTCACGTACAGACACACACTCACTCACTGACACACTCACTCACATTAACACACTAATTTTTTTTATTTAACCCCCCAGTCTCCTAACCTTTGGGAATGCTGGGGGTTTCTCCATCTCCCTGGGGTCTAGTGGGGATGCGGTCAGTCGGGCGGCGCTGGCAAGGGAGCACTTTCCCCTGAGCTGTCTGCTCAGCTCCATTGCGCGCCGCAGAGTAATGCCGGGAGCCGGAATATGACGTCATATTCCGGCTCCCGGCATCACTCTGCTGCGCACGAGGGAGCTGAGCAGACAGCTCAGGGGAAAGTGTTCCCTCGCCAGCGCCGCCTGACCGACCACCCGCCTGCCTGGACTGTTAGCCGCAAGGCTAACAAGACATTTGTCCTGGGCATTTGGGGGTGGCTTTTTTTGCCGCCCCCTGGAAAATGCAGCCCAAGGCAAATGCCTTGTTTGCCTTGCGGGTAATACGTCCCTGGATAGCTCCCTAATACCGTCGGAATTAGGGAGTTATCTACTAAGCGGCTGCTTATTTTATGTTATTTTAAGTGATTTCCCTATCCACATTTGTTTGCAGGGCACTTGTCCTACTCTTACCCTCATTTTACTTTTGCAGCCCTCTAGCCCTTTCCAGGACTTTTTTAGAGGCATTTTAGTGCCCAAAAGTTCGGATCACCATTGACTTTAATGGGGTTCGGGGTCAAGTTTAAGCCCGAACTCGAACTTTTTGATGAAGTTCGGCGAACCCGAACATCCAGGTGTCCGCTTAACTCTAGTAAAGAGTCAAATGTGTAATACATCTAAGAAGCAATCCAAAATTTGACAAACAAATATAGGAGGAGTTAATGGTCCTATTTCATTGGAAACTTTTAAGCTAGATAGCTAGGAGGGGTGAGAAACAGATGGGGGTTGGTGCGAATTTTATGTTAATACTGTCAGGATGAGACATAAACCAACAAGCAAAATGAAGTCCCACCTCAAATGGTAGAATAGAAAAGGAATTACCAGTCCTTAGAGGTGGCTAGACTTAACATACACATAGAAAAATAGTGAAGTCAAGGATCAAGTTGAGGTCAAGGATTACCGAGGTACACAGAATCAATAAACTAGCCATGGTGAGGGATACAAAAAGCAGAAAATCCAAGACAAGCCAATGATCAGTAAACCAACAATCAAATTTGTAAATGAATGAACTCTTGCATTATCACAAGGGAAACCACGACAAGGCAAAGGTCGGGTAGCAAGTGGAAACTCATATATCCCTAAGTGTATTTTAAATTATGTCACAGAAATGATGCAGAGGTATTAGCATTGGAGATGATGAAAGGCATTCCTGCACAAACAGATGCACAGTTCAAACGAGCAATGTCAATTTTGACACAAGAAGGTTTCATCAATCTCACAGGTACAAATACAGAGGGTATTTACTGGTTGGTTTTGCATTTTTATCTCACGTTTCTGTAGTATAGTCAAATAGTCTTCCTTGCTCTTGTTGATAAGAAATCCCTAACCCCTACAAATTTGGAAGGGCATATCGTATGTTAAATCATTCGGTGTATCTTTTGTTTTAAATTTAGTAGGGTGACAATGCTTAATGTGCAAATCATCAGATTTGACATCTTTAATACAGATTTACAGTAATAGTGGATGCCCACAAGAGGGGTTTGAATACATGGTTGGTTGTGACTGAAGTAGTACCAGGGCACAACGTCATTGGTTATATTTGTGTAGATGCTTTCTGTTCTCTATTGGTACAGTAGCTGACAAGTAATAAGTTATAGTTAGTGATTGGCAAGATTGTTTTATATATACAATAATACAGCTGTGGATGACACCTTACCATAACTGACTGGACCTGTAATTTATTGGGATGGGTCTTGATCACATTCACTTGATTTAATATTATACAGGGTACAGTCATAAGCAAAACATATTTAGAAAAAGAAACACAATTGGGATTGAGGGGGGTTGGAGACACAGTTGGGATAGATATGCATGGGTAGATGCAATTAAACTAGAAATCTATGTAAAAGTGGAGGAAGATGGGAGAAGTAGACACAAGTGTGTGATGTGAGAGAGATGCAAGTAGAGAAATGGGAGGAGAGATGCTAGTGAGAAAAGATGGGAAAGAAGACTCAAGTAGGTGCTGCACAGATACATAAGTTGGTAAGTTAGAAAGGGTGAGTGATTGGAGAAAGCTATAGAGTGTAGCAATGTGAGTCCGGCTCATGTGTAAAAACATTTAAAGATGAGAGTTGGGTAATTAAGACACAAGGTCAAGGGAAAGCAATCCTATAAATCATTATAATTAAACCAAGTAAGAGTTATAACATACAACTATCCACACAACAGTATACGAGTAAACTTTTTAACAGGTCTATTGATATTTAGCATATAATTCTATACTTCCAATATAATCCAAATGTTTACCTTGATTCCTTTAATATGTTGAATTTCAGTTAAATAAATCTGGAAACTTAAAAAAAAAAAAAAAAAAAGTTGAAAATTAAACCCAGAAAATAATATTATTGTTGCAAAAGGGACAAGGAAAGTGAGTTCCATAATAATAGGGTAACGAATGTTATGAAACCCACATTTAAGCATTTATCCATAATATGAACTGGAGAAATAACTTGCTCAAACATTTGACTAAAATATAGGAAACTTGGCAGGCATTAATTCATGTAAGCTATATATCCCAGTTGTAGTTTGGATGTAATATCAACCTTATGAATGCTGCCTTGGCAGGGTTCCATGACAAACGTGTAAGTATAGTTGAAGTACAGTCAAACTAGTCAAGCCTATTTTATATTTAATAGAGAGGAGAGAATAAATTCATTGTTTTGGTACCCTTGTCAAAAACAAATGTGTCCATCACCTCACATAATGTGGAAAGTATTCTAGATGTTGAATAGTAGACAGTTTAACTTTCCTTTGCAAATAGTCTGGAGAACGTATATGCATACCACAATAAAGTGCTCTGTTTGTGGATATCATATTTTGGCATGTTGTTGTGTAATGCTACCTATTAATTAATTCAGTAATGAGTTTAGAGTAGAGGCTCATTTGGGCAGGGCACCCTTCACATGTTTTGATGGAAGTAATTAATTGTCTTGTTTTGCCTATTGAACAGTTTTGCAGAATATGTTGACACTACATAATTGTAATTTAAAGGGACACTATAGTCACCTGAACAACTTTAGCTTAATGAAGCAGTTTTGGTGTATAGAACATGCCCCTGCAGCCTCACTGCTCAATCCTCTGCCATTTAGGAGTTAAATCCCTTTGTTTATGAACCCTTGTCACACCTCCCTGCATGTGACTTGCACAGCCTTCCATAAACACTTCCTGTAAAGAGCCCTATTTAGGCTTTTTTCATTGCAAGTTCTGTTTAATTAAGATTTTCTTATCCCCTGCTATGTTAATAGCTTGCTAGACCCTGCAAGAGCCTCTTGTATGTGAATAAAGTTCAATTTAGAGATTGAGATACAATTATTTAAGGTAAATTACATCTGTTTGAAAGTAAAACCAGTTTTTTTTTTCATGCAGGCTCTGTCAATCATAGCCAGGGGAGGTGTGGCTAGGGCTGCATAAACAGAAACAAAGTGATTTGACTCCTAAATGGCAGAGAATTGAGCAGTGAAATTGCAGGGGAATGATCTATACACTAAAACTGCTTTATTTAGCTAAAGTAATTTAGGTGACTATAGTGTTCCTTTAAGTCTCTAGATATAAGGAATATTTTTGGGAAGTGAAAGATTTGTAGATCTCATACAGAGATTAAAGTGGGAAACACAAGATACAGCGCTGAATCAGAGGCAGCAAACACTGAAACTTGGGCAACCAATAGTGAAAAATACACAAAAACAAAGAGAAGCACATAAATAGTATTAAGTTAATAAACAAAATAGTGTTCAAGTAGTCACAAATAAATCATCATGGTATCATGTCTTTTGTAGTGTGGGTAGTTCAAGTGACAATCTGTTGCATGTGAGCTAGTTGGTAGCTCCACACTTGTGAATCTATTTTCAATGTTTTGTTTTTTTGACAGTCTTTATTTTTATGGTGGAAAGATAGACAAACAAGATTATAATGACATTTCAGTGAGCTTACAAAAGACATGAGATGTATCAAATAGAAAAGCTGAGATATCAAGAATGGTGCACCTTTTTATGAAAATAATTAGGAAAAAGATATGAATATAGGGGTGCGTGATGACGTAGACAGGTGAACGCATGCATCCGGAAGCAGGGGGAGGCAGAGTTTAAATGGAGATATGACCGCTAACAAGTAGTTGACACACTGGGACGCTGAGATACCATTTGAGACGCTGAGGAAAGTATCGCTTGCAGTTCGAGTTAAACAGCGGTGTGTAGCCAGGATAAGTGGAGGCTGGAACAATAAGCAGACACAAAGGAAACAAACTTCAGTCTGGGTGAGAATTGCTCAAAAAAGGTACTAAAACACGTGTGGTGTGAGTAAAAAGCTTTTGAGATTTATAGGTAACATGTATCCCTTAATTAAGAAGTGACGTGAAGGAAAAGGTGAGAAGCAAGGCAGAAGAAAGGGAGAAAAAAAGGGAGGGGAGGGGGAAGAGAAAGAGAAAAAAAAAGTCTACACTCAATGGCAACAATAAGTTTGTGACATACAATAAAAACAAAAACCTGGCATTTTTGATCCAGAATTAGCACAAAATTTAAAAGGACTGACAAAAACAGTCTATGTGCATAAAGTAATGTGAACGTGTTGCAGCAGGTTGTTTTATTTATTTATTTATTTCCTTTCTTACAGCCTCCCCCCTCTCCTCCCCCTCCCCCCCACACACACACTTCCTCGTATTAAAAAAGGAGGGAGAATAGAAAGGAGGAAAAGGGAAGAAGGGAGAAAGAGAAAATGGCTACAAAAATTACAGAAAATAATCCTACAAGAAAGGATAAGAAAATTAGAATGCCAGAATGGATGAAGAAGAGAAATATGGTTGCTGAAAACGTTGTTTAAAGTGAGGAGAAGGAAAGAAGAAGAAAAATGAAGGTGAAAGATAAGAAGAATTGGAGATTTATAGTGCAGTTTCAAATTGCAAATGAAATAATTCAAAATCAGTAGCATTATATATAAATATGCCAACATTTTAAATAGATAAAGAGGATTGAGAGATGAAGAGTAGTTACAAACTCAAGATATTAAAGAACTATTTTTTATTTATTTATCAGTAGCTTTACATATAAACATGCCAAAAACTGAAATAGATAAAGAGGTTCGAGAGATGAAGAGTAGAAACGAACTCAAGATATTGAAGAACTAATTTATTTTTTATAACGCAGCTTAAGAGAGATATTGTTATTTACGAAGCCTAAGTCTAAATTTTTCTCTTGAGAGACTAAGAAAAATTGCAGCTTAAGAGAGACATTACTACTTATGATACATAAGGGCTAACAACCTTTTTTTTTTTTTTTTTCCTCTTCTCCATGTGTATATGTGAGGAGCCTAATGATGAATAGGAAACTTACATTCACGTTTGAGTTTTAACACTATTGAAGATAAAATATAAGAAATACTACTTCAGATAGAACTCACAATATTAAGGAATAAGAATTGGAAATACTTTATTGGTTTAATGAAAATGCTAACATAAGGAGTTAGAGCGCTAATAATAATATGATAAGATTTGTTGTTGTTGTTGTTTTGTCCAGGTGTGTGAGGAGATTAATGATAAATAGGAAAGTTACATTCATGCAAGTGTGAGTTTAAACAATAACAATGATACACAATAAAATAAGACAATAATAGGAAAACACTTTAAGGTCAGGATTGAAACACTCCAAACATTATAGTTAGTCACAGTAGGTAGTAAAGGAAGACATGGAAATATGAATAAGGGGGATAATTCAGAAATGAATATTAATGTACCACGGAATTATATTGCTAAAATACTTTTCAAATACTAAGTAAAAGTCACTGGAAAAAGTAGAACAAACATTATTTAAGATGGTACTCAAGATACACAATTGTATTAATGACTTAGCACTAGTAACACTTTATGGGTTTGATAGAATTGGTAACATATGGAGTTAGAGGGCAAATAATAATTCAAGAAGATTTTTTTTTGTGGAAATTTAAATAAGGGTTAATTAGGAAGGGTAAATATTCCCCATCTGCTCTTCTAGTAGGTTTGTAAGTGTACAGATTTGGTATACACAGTAGATTGTAAAATGACTATTTTTAGAGGTGATATAGAGTGTCTTCAGTGAGAATGTGAGAATGTTGTGGATAATTTTTAATATTGTTGTAGGTGTCTTTTTTTTGTTTTGAATCCTGTCAGTGAGAGTCTCCCGGTATGCCCGTTTTTTTAGAGGAAGAGTAGTATTCAATAATGGTAAGATTGATCACTAATAATATTAAAGGGTTAAATATCCCCCAAAAGAGACAAGCATTTCAAGATTATTTTTAAAAAGAACATATCCAGGTGGTGTTTGTTCAGGAGACCCATTGGTGCCAGAAAGACAAAAATAGATGTCATAGGAAAGAATTCCCAATTAAAATTTGTACCTCTAGAAATAGTGGCAAAAAAAACAGGGTTGCAAATTTTTTTTGAGGGATTTAAAAGTCAATATTAAATACAAAGATCAAGATCCAGAAGGAAGGCTCATTATTGCAGTTTGTACGATAAACGATGAAATATTCACGTTTGTAAATGTATACCTTACTAATATAAATCCAATTAGTCTCCTGAGACAGATACTAAATAGAGTTGAAAAGTTGGCAATGGGTCTTAAGATTATAGCAGGAGATTTTAACTGTCTACATTATACCTGTCTAGATTGATTTTCATATAATAAAATCTGTATAGATGAAGGCACCCAAAGAAATACCAAAATATTTAATAAGTTAATGAAGAAGGAACATGTATAGGATATATGGAGAGTTAAAACTACCTATCAAAAGAATATATGTTTTATTCATGGCCACATGATTCATACTCTAGATTGGATTTTTTTGGGAGGAACAAATTTAGTGGAAAGAACTCATAAAATAGAATAAAAAATATTTTATCATAAAATAGATAACATGACAATCTTTTATTTTCAAGAAAACACAAATGGACAGGTATAAGATGATATAGTATGGTGTTCTTATAAAGCAGTTATGTGAGGCCACTGTATTAAACTAAAACAAACTAAGAGATAAAAGATTGGGCGCTAGCCTAGCAGAGCTACACATTGAACTATATAACAGAAATAGAGAAAACTATACTAACCCCTCTAGAGACAACCAGATAAAAATAATGAATATTAAAAAAGAGTTTCAAGATGAAAAATTTGAAAGGATAAAAAAACCCAAAACATGATAAAAACAAAAATTAAATATTATCAAAAATACAATAGGGCGGAAAAGATACCAATAAATATGCTTAAGAATAAAAATTCCAACAATTTTGTAGAACAAAAATATTTTAAATAACAAGACATGTTTAACATCAGAAGAAATTGGGGAGGCCTTTATCAAATATTATGCTAAATGATATAACTTACCAGACCCTCTATCAAAGGATAAGATAAATGAATAGATTAAAGAGGCTAGCCTTCCAATATTATCAAGTGAACATCTAAATATATTGAATAGAGAAATATCTAAAGAAGTGATTATTAAAGCTATTGATAATTTAGAAAAATATAAAACACAAGGACCAGACGACTTTGGTAATAAATTCTATAAAGAGATTAAAAACTTAATTGTAGATCATTTGAAAGATTAATTTAATAATGCGGTCTCTAAGGGATATTATCTAAGCGAGATGCTTAAAGCAAATATCTTACCAATACTTAAGCCAGGAAAAGATCCAACTGATGTAAAAAATTATTGTCCAATTTCCCTTATTAATGTCGATATTAAATTATTTACTTCTATCATATCATACAGATTAAAAGATGTACTGAAAATTTTGATTCATCCTGATCAGATAGGTTTTGTGCCAGACAGAATGATGAACAACAATATAAGAAGATTGATTCATGTAATTTTCAGGTCACAACAAAAGCTGAATCCCACGCTGAACCGGTCATTAGATGCCGAGAAGGCTTTTGACAGGGTCAGCTGGGCTTTTGTGAATAGTACTTTTGACAATTTTGGCATTAATGGTTGGATTTCAACTGCAATACTAGCGTTATACTCCTCTTCAATGGTTAGAACGATTGGCTCTAATAGCTGTTAAAAATGGTTTAAACTTAAAAACGGAACTAGACAGGGATGTCCGCTCTCACTAATTTTGTACATACTAACTATAGAAGTAGTGGCTAGAAGAACCAGACAAAATACAAACATTAAAGGTAATTTATTAGCAAGAAATTAACTTAAATTATCACTTTATGCCAACAATATTATACTATTTTTAACTAACCCATCAATGTCCCTACCAACAGTAATGGAGGAATTGGAGATTCATGGTGCAGTTTCAAATTACAAATTAAATAATTCAAAATCAGTAGCATTATATATAAGTATGCCAAAAATTGAAATAGATAATTATCAGGACAGATATGACTTTTTAAATCAGAAATCCTTTGTCTATTTTGGAATTAAAACTGGTGAGAAACTAAACAGAATAATGCAGAGTAACTTCCTTGATCTTCTGGAAGAAACTAACAAAAACCTAAAAGAATGGAGACATCTGGAAGTATACTGGAGTGGCACGATCAACATCCTGAGATCATATGTTCTTCCTAAGTGGATATATTTATTTGGGATGTTACCCATAGCCATCCCTCCGTCATGGATGACAATGGTCAGAACTGCTTTTTTAAACTTTGTATGGAGAGGGAAAAGGCAAGATTTAAGGATATCCAGACATTAGTAAATATTATGAAGCTGGCATCCTAGCACACGTAATGATATGCCAACTAACTCAAATAGAGAAAGAGGACTGGTATATTATGGAACGAGAAGTTTGTCAAATTAATAATCCAATAGATTAAATATGGAACATTAAAAATTTAAATTTCTCTAATTCCTTTATATGGAAACAAATATATTCTATATTGAATAAAATTAATAGGAGATGAGGACTACAAAACTAAATTTTTGATTTTTAAAATGTGCCGGTGATTGAGAGGAATATGACTAATATGTCGTTAAAAACATGGAAATCCAGATATATAGACAATAAACATTGCAATTAAATTGGCAGTAACATGCATGATGGAGGCCCTGCAGCTAGCCCCGATGTAGAAATTCCACCTAGATAGGCTCCGCTATAGCAAAGATGTAAGAGTTCCAAAGTCCCCAGCAAGTCTCCCCACTCTGCTTCAATCCATGCCACCTGTCTCACAATTCCAGCCGACTCCCGCAACTTCAACTCCATGGTGTAAGCCGTGAGATGGGTAAAGACCCCATGAGGATCGTGGTCCAGGTAAGTGGTGGTGTAGCTGGGAACCAGTTTTCCAATTGCTAATTACTTGCCTCGGTCTCTCCCTCAGCTGTCGCCTCGGTGGTGTGGAAGTGGCGCTACTTGGAGCAAGTTTGCTGTCGGGAGTAAGGGTGTTAAATGAGACTTCTTTAATGTGGTGGCTGGCAAGTGCTGGCCAGCCACTATATAGTTAAACCTTGCATTCCTTAGTTTTAGTTTTAAATATTTGCCCACTGGCTGATAGCGCTGCCAGCAGGCAAATTGTATTCCAAATTATCATTCAATGTGGATAATAAATTGCAAACCTGCATCCTCCAAGATGCTTATGGGTCCTAATTTTATTAAAATCATTGCTTTGTGAATCTTCCAAATCCAATCCGGATGTAAAACACATTTTTTAATCAGGACACCCAGGTGATTGTTGTAGATTTGCTCTGAACAAATTCAGTAATGTTCACAGGATTTTGTTAATCCAGACAAAATTTGAGGTTTAGCAAACAACCCTAATTGTCTCAACGCAGCATTTATATAAAATGTGAACATGAATACAATCAAGACATTCATTAAAATTAATCCTGATAAATACAGTTAGAAATGTGGACATACTTACTACAAATCAGCCTTTTTGCAGACAATATAATTATGACAATTACAAATCCTTATACTTCCCTGTTTATACTAGACAATTAATGCACTCTCTGAAACATCAGGATGTAAATTAAATCTAACAAAATGTGAGAGGTTCAACAACTCATTGAATGTAGAAACATTTGAACAAATGGTGTATTCATTTGGCTTTAAATGTAAAACAACGGAAATTAACTAAGTCTCAAACTAAGCTCTAAATGTGATGATATGTATTCTTTTAATTACTCTCCTTAGGCTCCATATCTCTTCTCCTGTGTTGAATTCCATATAATATATCACTGTTTAAAAGGGTTTATTCCATCAACATGATGATTTTGTTGAACATTTTGCACCTGGTCAGAGCATTACCAATTAAGATTCATAATGACAATGTTCCAAAACTCCTTAAAAATATGATTACATTTATCAGGGCAGGCAAGAAAGCAATGTTTATCAATACATATATCCCTTAGGCCTAGAAAGGTTGGGGGCCAGATGTCCCCAGCCTAACTCAATTATATAGGGTCACCCAGGCAGGTAAGGGTTAACCAGGAATCCAAGGCAGGATCAGGCAGGCAGAGGTTAACAAGGGATCCAGGCAGGATCGGGCAGGCAAAGGTTATCCAAGGATCCAGACAGGATCAAGCAGACATGGGTTAACCAAGGCAGGATCATGCAGGAAATTCAGGTATCCAGGCAAAGGAGACTTAAACCCTCTAGGAGTTCACAAGACTCTGGTCTGGGCTTAAAAAGGAGAGCAGGAATGAAACCATTCAATGAGGAGGGGATCTATGAGCCTATAAAAGTAGAAAGGCACCCTTTTAGGTGAGTAGGAATTCACACCCATTTTGTGGGCAGGATGCTATGCTGGTTTGCACATTCATCCAGTTGATCCCCACACTGCTCCCTGCTATGCTGTTTTAACACCCTGAGGGCATCCTGAAGCTGCATGGGGGGCACACCAAAAAGAACTGCATAAAATGCATGCCAGAGGGAAGGCAGGCTGAAGGGCAGACAAGGTGTGCCTCCCTTTCCCGGCACGACACCATCCACGTGGAGCGGCTGCAGGGGCCGATTGGTGAAAAACAAGTGCAACGTGCCTTGTACTTATGGTGCACCACATAAGAATAGTAGACGTTAGACAATGCCAGTGGCTGGGAAGAGGGTTCAGTGTGTCCCTCACTCCTGGGATGCCAAGACCCACATGGCACCTGTTGAATCAGGGTGTCATGCCTGCCTACCCCGGTGCGCTGTGACACTACCTCGTAGCCAGGGCCAGATTAAGAGCCCAGTGGGCCTGGTGCTGACAATTATGATGGGCCTATTTACAGAATCTTATCGACCACAAATAATAAAACAATCATACCTCCCAAGCGTTCTGTATCTGATGGAGATGGTGCTGGAGGGAAACTCAAATGATGCAGCTATACAAAAACACATACTCTATCAATTTCTCTCTAATTTATGCTTTCATCTTTCAAGTAAATCCATACCCCCTAACAGCAGTGTCCAGTCAAGCAGGAAGTCAATGGGTGGAGTAAAAGAGTGTGCCACTGACGCGAATCACGTGACCAGACCTGACAAAAGGGGTGAAGATGCCCAAAAAGGGGGCATGTTTGTCCAAAGAATTGGAAGGTCGGCCTGGTATGAATGCATGTCAGGCTGCTTGCCAATCATGCAGGCTGTCCAACTAAGGGCATACGAGGCAGACAGCACCCTGAGCTTGACATAAATGCATCAAATGATGCACCTACTTCACGCTTTCTAAGGACTGTCCCCTAGCACTCACATGCCCACTTGTCTCCTTATCATCTTACTAGCAGGCAGAAGTTCCTGGTATATAGTCTGGGACAGAGAAAAGGTGTATGTAGTTAGTGTAGAAGAAAGGGGACATGCCACTGTGTTAGAGAGACCAAAGTCTGCATTAGCTAAACTAATTTTGTCAGCCAGTCCACACAAGTTTTGTTCCCATGCTTCCGAACTTAAAGGGACACTATAGTCACCAGAACAACTACAGCTTATTGTATTTGTTCTGGTAAGTAGAATCATTCCCTCCAGGCTTTTTGCAATAAACACTGTCTTTTCAGAGAAAATAACTCTGATGGCCACTCCTTAGATGGCTGCTAGAGGTGCTTCCTGGGGCAGTACCGCCTAGTAGTGTATTGCACTGCCGTTATTCAGTGTCTCCACCCTCTGCATGCAGACACTGAACTTTCCTCATAGAGATGCATTGAATCAATTTATCTTCATGAGGAGATGCTGATTGGCCAGGGCTATGTTTGGCTTGTGCTGGCTCTGCCTAGTTGACAGTCTCAGACAATCCTATGGGGAAGGATTGTAATTTGCTCAGACTACCACTTCTGATGTCAGTAGACAGAGTCAGTTCATAGGCACACAGGGACAGAGCCAGCAGCTGCAGACTTCAATACAAGTAAGATATTATTATATTTAGGGAGGCAAGGGGGGCAGGGGTACTAAATGGTGGTTTTAACATAATAAGGTCAGAAATACATGATTGTGTTCCTGACCCTATAGTGTTCCTTTAAGCAAAAGTATGTGAAGAGTAGTTAGGGTTGCCACCTTTCTTGGAAAAAAATACCAGCCATATTCATTTGTATAATTAGTTATGCGTGACATCACATGATGTAAATCACAAGGAGTGACATAAGAGAAACTTATGTAAAATCACCAACAAACTACTCACAGTTTGATTCTGCTATATAGATGGATTGCTTCCAGTGTCTCAGTCTCGCAAATCACCCAGTCTCTCAGTGTCCCTATGTATCACAGTGTCAGTGTCCCCATGTCACCCAGTCCCCTAGTCTCCCAGTGTCTCAGTGTTCTTATTTCTCCCAGTGTCCCCATGTCTCAGTGTGTCCCCATCTCACAAGATACTAGGGACACAGGGACACTGAGAGACCTGGGGACACTGAGACACTTGGGGACACATGGGGCACTGAGACACTTGGGGACATGGAGACACTGAGTTACTAGGGACACTGAGGCATGGGGACACAGACACTGGGAGACTAGGGGAAACTGGGAGCCATGGGGATACTGAGACACTAGGGACACTGAGACATAGGGACACAGAGACTGGGATACTACGTGACACTGGGAGACATGGGGACACTGTGTCCCTAGTGTCTCTGTGTCCCCATTTCTCCCAGTGTCCCCATGTGTCTCAGTGTCCCCATGTTTTCCAGTGTCCCCAAGTGTCTGTGTCCCCAGGTCTCCCAGTAACCCCTAGTGCCTGTGTCCCCATGTGTCCCCTAGTGTCTCAGTGTCTCCATGTGTCCCCTAGTGTCTTAGTGTCCCCATGTCTCCCTGCTGCCTCCGCCCCCCCCCCCTCATTCTTCACATACCTGAGCTGTAGAGCTGCTGCCTGGACTCTCTGTGCTGTGTAGCTGCTCCCCCACAGATCAGTGAGTAGTAGAGAGAGGCAGGGAGGGATATGCTGTGACCCTTACAGGCCATTGCTGGTATTGCAGAGTAATCTCCGTTTATACTGAGAAAAATACCTGCATTTGTATTGCCGGTATTCCTGCAATACTGGCATGGCCAGGCAGCCTCGAATAATGTATTTTCCATTAAAATACCAGTCAGGTGGCCAACCTAAGAGTAGTGTGTATAAAAACAAAACCAATTTTTTTTTTTTTTTTTTTAAATAGGCCTCTTCCATGGGCCTGGAGCTGCATCTCCATCAGCCCCTATGTTAATCCAGCTCTGCTCGTAGCCAAATCACCAGGGTTGCGAAGAATGTCTCAAACAAACTCACACAATGTCTTGATGAAACAGGTTACAAATTTGAAATTCGTGGATATCCTTTCACTCTTCTTAGTTCTGAGAAGGACCGGGTACTGAATGACAGAGACTCCCTTTTAGAAACAAAAAGAAAAATGCCCAAAGAAATCAAGAATACCTTTACAGTCCCAGTCCAACACAAAAAATAATAGCGTTGCACACAACATTTGTCAACATTGCCCCCCAATGTTGACAAATGATGTGTGCAACGCTATTATTTTTTGTGTTGGACTGGTACTGTAAAGGTATTCTTGATTTCTTTGGGCATTAAGGCTTTTGTCTTTAAAAATCTTTTCCAGAGATCTATGAGCTTCATCTTTGTTTTTCTATAAAAGACATATGGGATCTCTTTAAAAAGCAGATGTAGGTCCTTTCAAAAGCAAAACACAACGTTTTTTTATCCACTTCAGTTTATGGCACTTTCCCATGCCATAATTGCAATTCATGTAGCTCTATTATCAAGAAAGACACATCCTTTCAATCTCTTACTGGCTAGTCATTTAAGGCAACAGACTTTTTTACTTCTGAGTCCACTTACAGTGTTTATGTCCTGAGTGTCCTTGTGGTCTCCTTTTCGCTGGGGAGACCACAAGAAAATTCAGGAGACTGAACAAACATAAGTCCACCAGCAGGACTAAACAAACTGAACTCCCTGTATCTGCCCACATTTCTGATCATAACCGTAGCATGTCACAATTGTGTTTTCAGGTCATTGACCATAGACCATGTTCCACCTCTCAGGGATGAAGGCCAAAAGGGATTATTTAAAAAGAGAGAGGATTATTGGATCCGTACATTAGAAACCTTATGGCCCAAGGGACCAAATGAGGGATTTGTGCTAAGTTCTTGATAGATTTATGAAGTTGTATATCATTCTGTGCATACAGTCATTCATTTTTTATTTTTTTTCCCAGTTTATCTGACAAGGTGGCTTGCCCCTTTGTGTCCACCTGGATTGTGGTGGTTCCATATGGGTACAGTTTAGCCTGCCTATTTAGATATTTTACTTCATATTTATATGCAATTGTCAGGATAAGGCATTTAGTTACAATACATGGATTATAATGTATGCAATATCTAGGGCATTAGAGCCTCTTTTTTTGACTAATATTAAGGCTTTTTTCTGTAGTTGTGGGGTGGCGCATGATTTCCCTACTTAAAGGGACTCCTTGCCTTGCTCCACACCGCTCTTGTTCTAGCGATTTGCATGTGACTACTTCCGGGTCACATGCAGGTCACCTTCTTGCAACTTTCTTGTATCGTTCCTCCATGTGGTTCCTTTCACGTTCCTCCACGTGGTTCACCTGCACCTGCTGTTTTCTCCCAGACCAAGGCTCTCTGCTTTCAGGATCATCCACTCTTCAGCCCTCCAGGGTAGCTCCCAGGGGAAGTAACCAGAACCATGCCAAGCCATAAGATACTTGAATATAAAAATAATCCAGGCACTCCAATGAATTCAAACAAGGCAATTTTATTGGAACCACAGAACAAAAAGCAATGTTTCAACCCCTTAGGGCCTTTGTCAAGCAAATTCTACATTTGGTCCTCTTTAGTACTGGGACTTGTCCAGCTTAGCACCCAGGATTCCAGGACGAAGGGATGAGTGCGCTTCCATCACATATATGGCAAGCCGTTAGATACTGACCTAACCATCGTGCCATAGTCGCGGTCCCATGGCATCATCACGGTTTAGGTGTATGTCAAGTGCTTACAGTTTCGCATACTTCTTTTTTATTGCATTTGTGTTACTATCAGTTCGGTTAAACTCCCGGACGATGTTGTTTAAAATTTATTTCACAACGTTTTACTACTGCATGTGCCTGTCGGTTTGGTTCAAACGACTGAACGTTTACGGTTTTCTAATCTGTTCGCAAGCTTTGCAATTCAGAGTTGTTACAGCCATTCATACGAATGACTGTTCGCATGTGTTCTCTAAATTATATGAATAAAGCAAAAAAGAAGAAATATACTAGTAATCCAAGTAGGAGGGAGAGAGACAAATAGAAATTGTATCATACAAACCTCCCCAACTGGAGCTAGTACGAAAATAGCAACCCTGAGGAATACATTTTAACAGTAATAAAATCTAACTTTTAATAGAAAGATTAAAATAATGTCGAAAAAAAAATCAGTAAAAGAACTAAAGGCTGAGATGTAACAGCCCATCTAAGTTAATATAGATAGACTTATTTGCCCTTATCTGGTGCAACATCCGTGGGTATAGTAGAGGGTAAATAGTAGAAACGCCCTACTGCAGGTTGTATCTAAAATTCCATATAGTGAACCCTCCAACTCCCAACTCTCTAAGCCACCTCTGAGGAAATCGAGTCTGAACTCACAGCGGTAGAAAAAACATCGGCGGCAGAATTACTCAGCCAGCTATCTAATAAAACATGTAGAGATCATCTAAGCTAGGTAGTTACACTGGAGAGATACAGTCTAATAAATAATGTCTGTCCTCTGTCTAATCTCCACTTTCCACTAGCTACTAAGTTAGCGTCCCGACACGCGTTTCGCCGAAACTCGGCTCTTCCAAGGGAACCGGATCAGAGATAGTCTGTAGTTTAAATATCCCGCCCTGTATTCTTATTGGTTGATATTTTCATCAACCGTTAGGGAGGGGGAAAAAGAGAAACGAAAAGAAAAGTTTAACCCTTTATGGTCGAGTACTAATAGGCACATATGATTTCTTTGTTAAAATAGTACAAAACATTAGGCAAATTTTTAAAGAAGATGAACATAGTAACGTTCAATATAATGACACAATCATTGTAAGAAAAGTGTTAGAGCTAGTGTACTAAAACAAAACAAAATTAATAATTACTTGTAAATGATAAATATTTAAACTATGTTGCAAAATCCATAGAAAAAGTTAGGATGTAGCATTAGGACAGAATCATATTAGCTTAGTAGTAATAATGTAGCATTATCTGTCCTTGACACTAACTTTCATGTTTATAAATATAGAAGGGGATACAGAAACATCCCTAAATTGGCCTTTCTAATGAGTGTAATTCATTAGTAGACATAGGATAGTGACAAAGCTGATAAGTAGTTCTCAATTCATATATGACCCTATACAAAAACCCCAGTTTTTTATTACTGTTAAAATGTATTCTTTATGGTTGCTATTTTCGTACTAGCTCCAGTTGGGGAGGTTTGTATGAGACACTTTCTATTTGTCTCTCTCCCTCCTACTTGGATTACTAGTATATTTCTTCTTTTTTGCTGTATTCACTAATAGGGGTTACCCCCAGTTCGTGTTTAGCAACCTGACAATTTCTCTCTACTTTCTCTTCACTTTATTTAAATTTGCATTAGGTTTCAATACCATCATTTAAGTTAGAGAGAAAATTGACATTCATTAATGTTATTTACACAAATAATTAGACCTCCATGACTAATTCATTGAGAATACGTTTGTTTATATATAACAATTAGGCAAATATGACTGACTTTTTGGGACAAGTTGTCCATCCAGATTTAAGATCTGAGGATGTAGCAAATGTTTTTTCTAATAACACATTGGTAAATAGTAATAGTGACTCTACAGATATTAACCATGCCTTTTTTTCCAATACAAAAGTTATATCAAACCCAACTAAAAGGCTTCTGGGAACTTACCAGTCTTAGCCAATATATGAATCAAAAATTAGTTCCTAGAGGTCTTAGACCAGACATTTTACTGCCTGACAAGGTTAAAACAGAAGAACAAATTGCAGAGTGGAATTGTATCCTGTTAGATTGCTCAGCTAAAATTATGCAGTTTTTGATAAAATTAGAACAGGAAAATCTGGACAAGACTAATGGTGATTTAGATACAGAAAGTATACAGATAAAAATATTTGACAAAGAACCTAATTTCACGGCCATGGAAGCGAAATTACAAAAAAAACTTGGAGAATGTAAAAAAAAATATAAGACAAAAAAAACATTACAAATTTCAAAGGGATTTCAGGGACTTTCAGGAGGGAAACATTTTTAAAAACAAAAACAAACGGAGATTGAGAAACACGAATATGGAGAATAAAGGCTTCTCATCCTCGGATGAAACAGAGTGGTCTGACTGAAACTAGATCTCGGTTTAATAAAAGGCCCCTATCCAGACATATGCAAACAGCCCCTATAGTCCAACCAAGAGGGATTCTGAGAAATACAGACAGAAATATCTCTTTCTCAGATTCCTCTACTCTTCCTAATGGTGAACCTTCCTCTGGTCCCTCTCAGACCTCTTCGACTTTTTTAGAACAGGACTGGCCACAACCACAAAGGTAAAGATTAAGGGACAGGAAAAAATAGGGATTCAAGATGCACAAATCCAGCTACCAATAGACATCATAATGAATGAAAATAAAATAATCAATATATCTAATTTTGTTCTAAAACCTAGGCATCTTTCACTACTCTCAAAAGGTTTATCTTTTGTACCAACCCCTCCCCCCTCCCCACCCCCCCCCCCCCCCCCCCCCCCCCAGAAATATGTTTAACTGGGCCAAAGATGTAAACTTATTTGGCAGGAAATTGGCTCTTCATGCTTATCATGAAAAAATAAATCTTAAAAACCTAAAAGAATTGGGCATTTCCCCTGAAGACAATGAAATCTTTCAACTCCTGACAGACTTATCCTCTGAACAAGAACTTGGTGATTCCCTTACTGATTTAGAACCACCTTCTTGGTTTACCCCTGACCTTAAAGAGTTTCCGTGTATTGACCTATTTGTCCAGATTTGTACCATTGAATTAGAAAATCAAACTATCCGTCAACAGCAAATATCTAATTTGAAATATGAGGAAAGATTAGCTTTACAGGAGTTACAATAACAAGCTAATATTATTATAAAATCCTCTGACAAAGGGGGAAATATTGTCCTTATGCAAAGAGAACAATATATGGATATGTGCATGGTACATCTATCTGATAAAACTGCCTATAAAACACTAAAAGAAGACCCAACTACGGGGTATCTCAAGGAATTACAACTGCTTGCACAGGCAGCTGTAATAGACAAAGTGATTACACAAAATTAATATAGGTATATTGTCTCACAGTCTAATATAACTATAGCCACTTTTTACTGTCTCCCCAAGGTGCACAAAGATATGTGCAAACCTCCAGGGAGACCCATTATATCTGGCAATCACAGTCTGACCGAGCGAGCAAGCAAGTTCCTTGATACATTATTAAAACCTTTGGTACAGGAACTTAGTTCCCATATACGAGATACCAAACAGACCATTCTTATCTTGGAAAACCTGACAGTGTCCCCTTATACGTCTATAGCAAGTCTAGACATAGTGGCACTATACAACAACATCCCACACGAGAAGGGATTAGCTGGAGTTGCCTATTTCTTGGAAAAATCTGGGACATTTAAAGAACACGAACAAGCTTTCGATTTGTACTAACGCACAACTACTTCACCTTTAATGGGAAATATTATTTACAGCTAAGGGGCACAGTCATGGGATCATCTTGTGCACCCAGTTATGCCAACTTATTTTTGGGATGGTGGGAGGAAACCACAGTGTTCAATATGTCAAACATCAGTTTTTCTTCATCTATACACAAATGGTATCGGTATATAGATGATATCCTAATCTTTTGGTTAGGCTCTTTTTCACAGTTTGAAGAGATGGTGGAAAAACTCAACCATAATGAAATGAATCTTCAACTCACCCATGTCATAGATGAGAAACATCTTGTCTTCCTGGACCTAAATATAAACATACTTGAAAATGGGGAAGTAAGTACCTCGTTATTCAGGAAACTGACGGCAACAAATAGCTTACTTCATTGGCAGAGTTTCCACCCACATCATCTTAAAGCCAATATACCATATGGCCAATATTTAAGAGCCAAGAGAAACTGCTCTAACCAAGATAATTATGAGAAAGAAGCCAGAGAACTCAGGATTAGATTCAAATCACTGGGTTACCCCAAAAGAATTTAAAAAAAAGCCTACCAAAGAACCAAAACTGTGGATAGATCTAAGAGTCTAAACAGACCACCTAGAGAACCCTCCACATCTCCAAGTGTGACTAGATTTATAGGCACATATGATAAATATTGGAATACAGCACAACAAGTATTCAATAGAAACTGGCCGGTATTGCAATATGATATATGTCTCAGTAACACTATTACTAAACAACCCTCGATGACATGCAGACGAGCTAATAACCTAGGGGATATCCTAACACACAGTCATTTGAAACCAATTCAAACCACAAATCTTACTTCTACTTGGCTTCAGACAACTAAAGGCCTTTACAAATGTGGCCGCTGTAAAGCCTGCAATTTTATTCTACCTACTAAAACTGTCTTGAATAAAAGAACATCTAAAGAGATAGTTATCAATGCCTTTGTCAACAGTGGTTCCACAAATGTCATCTACATTATAACTTGTGATTGTGGATTACAGTATATTGGCAAAACTTATCAACAACTACGTAGATGAATTTTACAGCATATCAACTCCATCACCAATTTACACATTGAGACTCCAATTTCAAAACATGTACGAGTAAACCATGCCTCCAAACCTGATGTTTTGAAATTTCAGGTGATACAAAAACTATCTCTCAACCATCGCAAAGGCGACATTAATATTGCTCTATTAAAGTCTGAATCCTGCTGGATCTATCATTTTCAAACGTTACATCCCAAAGGACTAAATGAAGAATTTAATTTCACCCCATTCATTCACTCATAATAGGGGAGGAAATGAATTTCAGCTAATAACAATTTTGTCACCCAATTCATTTTCTTAAAAATAAAAATAATAACTAATAAAAACTTTAAAAATCTGAACCAAGAATATACTGTTACAAGATGGTTTAAATCTCAATACATTCAGTCTATCTGAATTATATGGTTTCAACTACTAATTAATTCCATTGACACAAGGAATAAACAATGATGAATAGATCCTATGCTAATGATATATAGGTCCATATCCTACACCTCAAGCTAAGATTCTTCTTTCCTTATGTAGAAGATATCAAATCATTGTGACAAATGAATCGGTGGTTATGGTTGCCTAGTAAGTAAGAAACTCCACCCGTTTGATTAAAGTTTGAATTATGTCTTTAGTGTGAACAAACTCCAATTTATGGAAAATGGGATATGAAAATCATTATTTTTCAACTATTAAATTGTGACTGTACAATCCCCCTTAATTATATTAAACATTGAGGCCATGGTCGACAGTGAGATCATCGTGTAAACTGGGGTTTTTGTATAGGGTCATATATGATTTGAGAACTACTTATCAGCTTTGTCACTATCCTATGTCTACTAATGAATTACATTCATTAGAAAGGCCAATTTAGGGATTTTTCTGTATCCCCTTCTATATTTATAAACATGAAAGTTAGTGTCAAGGACAGATAATGCTACATTATTACTACTAAGCTAATATGATTCTGTCCTAATGCTACATCCTAACTTTTTCAATGGATTTTGCAACATAGTTTAAATATTTATCATTTACAAGTAATTATTAATTTTGTTTTGTGTTTTAGTACACTAGCTCTAACACTTTTCTTACAATGATTGTGTCATTACATTGAACGTTACTATGTTCATCTTCTTTAAAAATTTGCCTAATGTTTTGTACTATTTTAACAATGAAATCATATGTGCCTATTAGTACCAGGCCATAAAGGGTTAAACTTTTCTTTTCGTTTCTCTTTTTCCCCCTCCCTAACGGTCGATGAAAATATCAACCAATCAGAATAGAGGGCGGGATATTTAAACTACAGACTATCTCTGATCCGGTTCCCTTGGAAGAGCCGAGTTTCGGCGAAACGCGTGTCGGGACGCTAACTTAGTAGCTAGTGGAAAGTGGAGATTAGACAGAGGACAGACATTATTTATTAGACTGTATCTCTCCAGTGTAACTACCTAGCTTAGATGATCTCTACATGTTTTATTAGATAGCTGGCTGAGTAATTCAGCCGCCAACGTGTTTTCTACCGCTGTGAGTTCAGACTCGATTGCCTCAGAGGTGGCTTAGAGAGTTGGGAGTTGGAGGGTTCACTATATGGAATTTTAGATACAACCTGCAGTAGGGCGTTTCTACTTTTTATCCTCTACTATACCCACGGATGTTGCCACCAGATAAGGGCAACTAAGTCTATCTATATTAACTTAGATGGGCTTTTACATCTCAGCCTTTAGTTCTTTTACTGATTTATTTTTTCAACATTATTTTAATCTTTCTATTAAAAGTTAGATTTTATTACTGTTAAAATGTATTCCTCATGGTTGCTATTTTCGTACTAGCTCTAGTTGGGGAGGTTTGTATGAGACAATTTCTATTTGTCTCTCTCCCTCCTACTTGGATTACTAATATATTTCTTCTTTTTTGCTTTATTCACTAATAGGGGTTACCCCCCAGTTCATATTTAGCAACCTGACAATTTCTCTCTACTTTCTCTTCACTTTATCTCTAAATTATATGGATCGAGAAAATTTTTCTTTTTCAATTCATATGAATGTTCCCCCTTTCGTATAATAATCAGCACAAATAGCCCTATGGCCGGATAGAGCTTTTCGTGAAAAAATTTGTATACTTTGACCGCACAGGTATTTAAATTCATCTGAAATTAGTCTGAATCATGCATTATAGTCATACAACTAACTACGGACCTCTAGCGATAATTAAAAATTTAGGTTAAATTAATTATTATCTTAATACAATTCACTTGGGTAGTTTAAGTTACTATTGTAATTTTACATTGAGTTTAATTAACTATGCCTCTCACTTCTAGTGTAGGCCTAAATATTGGTTCCAGAAATCACTTACACTCTCAATTCTATACTACCTCACCCCGGGTTTATGCTGGAAGGTCATGTAACATTGTTCTGTTATATGATGTACAATACATATTACCCACGCTAGGAGTTATCCTTCCTGTAGTGTTCCCCCTCATTTGCTTAGGGTCACAATTTCACTATCCATTACATGGCTCGTCATTCTCCTTATATGGTTCACTTAAAGAAAATGTAATTTCTATATGAAGATTTCACTCATTACGTCTCTAATGCTCACCTGGGGTATTCCTACACTCGATACTACTATATCTCGGTCTTTTAATCTAAATCACCTGCAGGCTCAATTCCCATACTGCTTCACCGGGGTCAAACAGTATGTTCTATGCTTTTTGCACTTATGTTACTACTATTAAATTTTGAATAGGAATACTGTTGCGTGTATATGTTTCCATATTCAGGGTAGTCTGGGATTGGACACTTAACTAGTGATGAGACGCTATCACAAGTTCGGTATAGTACATTACCTAAATTCTCGACTTGGTGTATATCATTCATTACTAAGGTTAGGCTCCTTATCCTAAATTACCTGCTGGTAGCTTACCAAGCTGGTTACTCCAGTACTACTCAAGTGTATAGTATACCTTCTTTCCTTTTATTACCACGTGTTTTTTTGTTTCTTAACAGGACTACCTTTTTATCTTTTATCTGTTTCTACCCTCAAGGAGGTCCCAGGTTACTGGCCACATAGGGGCTCAAACGACATTAATAATGTGTATAATATGTTACAGGGGCCACATACATACTTCTCGTATGTTTCATCATCCCATTAGATTCATCATTTTGGACTACTGCTTTCACTTGTATCCATTATCTTTCACAATGAGTTGTAGGTTATAGGATAATTGTATCAAGGGCATTACTCATGCTATGTTTTTCTTTACAGGTTACACTACAGGGTGCTCCGGTTACAGGGCATACCTACACTAGTTAGTTAGGTCTGTCATAAATTAATTAAATTGAACTGGCCTTACAATTCACACATGTATGTTTGTTCCATCAAAGTATCTACTATTTACTATTTACTATTTACAGCAACCTCCTACTTATGGTTGAAACTAACTGTACTGCTTATCCAGTAGGTATACACACTGATACACGTGGAGATACACAGGCAATAGATACATGGCACACTTCTCTGAAACTGCTATGTTTACAGCTGCAGGGTTAACCCTAGATGGACCTGGCACTCAGACCACTTCATTAAGCTGAAGTGGTCTCGGTGCCTATAGTGGTCCTTTAAGGAGTATTTGCATTAATTCACCAAACAGCGAAATGCAGTGAATTGAAAATCAAGGTGCAAATTTTAGGCTAAAATAACTTAGCTGTGACTTTAAGATTTGGAGATTTTGTTTCCAAATCGGGACTTTGATCTAATGTTTGCAATTCAGTTTTTACTTCACTAAAAACAATTGTTTATTGAATAAACTCTAGCCCTTAATAGAGCACACATGGGGTGGCTGGCAGCCCTGTAACATGGCTGTGTAATACAAAAGTGTTTGTATAACACATCTAGTGTTGCACAATCTATGTGTATCTTATTAAAGGATACTTACTCTGTGTTCTGAATATCCTTTCCTGTCTCATTAGAGATTTTGCCCTTTAGCTGAAAGCAGCAAGGTGAATTGTTATCATAGGTCTCACTTAAAGGACCACTTCATACCACTTAAGTACAGCTTGCAAGTGCTTTATGTGAAAAGTGTGTCCTCTTTTTCATTTTGCAAAAAGTTCAGATTTGGCTGGGGAAGGGGAGGGGAACGCTTCATATAAGAGATTTGCAGTTTTTAAAGCCTATTTTAGATATAGCCACAAGGAAAAACACACGAATTAAGGCATGCATGTTTTCATTAGGTTAAATTTACTAAATAGTGATTTTTTAAAAAGGTTTGTCCTTTTTTGTATTTTGGCAGCGGAGTGTCCCTTTAAGATATATGCCTTAACCCAGTAGGTGAGATTAGAGTTCTAAAAAACAATGTTATTTAAATGCACATGGGGATTTTGATTAATGAGCTGATAACGTCTATTTATTTTTGTTTTGTAAAAATATTTGGGCATATGAATGTTATAGCTGTTGCTGCGACTAAGAGCAGTGACTGTGTTGGTGCAGAACTTAATTTTTGTGTGGCTATTAAAATTCTCAGCTTGGTTATGACAACAATTTTTTTTTTTTTTTAATTTAAGTGATTGCTTTGAATTCTTAAGACAAAAGACATATGGTTATGCATAATGATACAGCAATTGGTTTTCTTGGTTCTGCATTCCATGACTACTTCAAATTCCTTTCATGTGAAACAGGTAGTAGCAGGAGTTATTTTTAACTAACTTGAAAGATATTTTCCTGATTATGTGGTCCAGAAAATTATTAATAACTGGCTTACATTTCCCTTTTTCCATCTCCATTTTTGGATAACGCTTTTTGTCGAGAAAAAAACTGAAAAAAAAAGAAAAATGCTTCAGATTTCAAGCATGGGAAAAAAAAAAGATATTGCTTTAGAGACGATAAAGACCTATAATTTAACCGTAAATTAACTTGTACAATAATTATGCAATTTAGCATTTACAACAATGGCACTATTTAATATGCTTCTGTGTGCGGCCAGATTGAACACTTCAGAGATAATGGCTAAACTGATAGCCTGGATTGGATAGCGTCCTTTTTTACAGTTAAATTATTTATTCGAATTTGTCACACAGTCAGGACAAATCAACAATAAATGTGTAGCGGAGTGCAATATTAGAATCCACGATCTCCGATGGTATCACAGGTAAATCCACCGTCAGCGCTAGAAAGCAAGGCAATATCCCAATCCTCCCAATAACCGGACGAAACACAGTCTGGGAGTCAACTAACTGGCTTTATTCACAGACTTCCATATTTATGCAGTTCCCCATGCAAGGGGTTTCCTTACAGATGTTACAGGGGATTTCTCCCATCAGGCAGTGTAATTATCCCAACAGGCATTGCTGCACGAGAGGGATACTCCTACTAAAATGGACGGTTAAGTGGATTATCCCCTCGTGCAGCAAAACTGACAATTCACATGAAAATCTGTATTTTACACAATATTCATCGCTTTTATACGAACAGTCGTTCGGTAGATAGCTGGGGTCTGCGGGCACATTTAGTGAGAATACCGCTCAGATCCCAGCTAAACTAACCGAACGCCGCACGAAATACATTTAACCATCGAGTTTGGTTTGAAACTACCGAACACCGATGGGGAACATAATGTGATGAGAGCGGAACTCCCGAACGCTCTGGAAGTCCAGAGGTGTTTGTATCATCGAGTAGCTGTTTTCAGTTCCAGGCACTCGATGACCGAACACTGCTGAAGAGACAAAGGATCCAAGATGGCCGACCGCCGCATGGTCGGTAGTCGAACGGCGGCCACCTAAGAGAGCCTTTAATTACCGATTGCAACATTGTTGCAATCGGTTAACAAGCGCCACACGTCTCTAAGTGGGTGGGCTATCAGGTGGGCCCGTATTCGTTTCATGAACAGCCCGGATAGCCGCTGTTCGCGAAACGAAGTCTCTGGATGCTAGCTGCGTACGGCTGCTAACACACGAATCCCAATGGCAACATAAGACAGACAGAATTATATACAGAGTACAGCAAGGAATACGGACAGCCTTTAGACAGGAACAGTTCAGAAGTGGCTAGGTTTGCCACAATGCTCCCCCAGAACCCAGCCGGCATACACAGTCTGATCCCAACGGATCGGCTTGGTGAGGTCCGGGAGAGTACTCACAGATCACTTCTCAAGTTCAGTTTGTCTGGATAACCCGTCAGTGTTACCGTTTTGTTTCCCTGGGCGGTAGTGGATCGTAAAGTCAAAGGGCTGCAGCGCCAAACTCCAGCGCAGCAGCCTGGCATTGTCCCCAGCCACAAGGTTTAGCCACACCAACGGGTTGTGATCTGTGAGTAGGGAAAAAAGCTGTCCATACAAAAACAGCTGTAACTTTTTTAAGGGCCCACACCACGGCCAGGCATTCCTTCTCAATGGCGGCGTAGCTTACTTCACGGGGCAACAACTTTCGGCTCAAGTAAGCTACTGGATGCTCTCCGCCATCGGCTCCCACTTGGCTCAGCACTGCTCCCAATCCAAACATTGAAGCGTCTGTGTGGACAAGAAATCTTTTAGCTGGATCAGGAGCAGCAAGTACAGGAGCATTGGTTAAAGCAGTCTTTAGTTGTTGGAATGCCTGTTCACACTCTGGGGCCCAGACAACCTGTCGGGGAAGTTTCTTGCGGGTCAAATCAGTCAGAGGTTTGGCCAGGGCGCTATAATTGGGTACGAACTTTCTATAATACCCTGCCGTACCCAGAAAGGCTAGCACTTGGGTCTTGGTCCTCGGGGTGGGCCATTTCGCTACGGCTTCAATTTTGGCGGGTTCGGGTTTCTGCTGCCCCCACCCCACCCGGTGGCCCAAGTACTGTACTTCGGCCATCCCTATGTGACACTTGGTGGGTTTGAGGGTTAACCCTGCCTCCCCAATGCGATCTAGGATGGCCCCTATATGTTGTAGGTGTAGGTATGTCGTCTAAGTACGCATAGGCATAGCTTTGGAAGCCGTCCAGTAGCCGATCTACCATCTGCTGAAATGTAGCCGGGGTGTTTTTCATCCCGAAAGGCATGACCCGAAATTGGTACAGGCCAAACGGGGTGACAAAGGCCGACTTGGGGATGGCATCATCGGCTAGTGGAATTTGCCAGTATCCCTTACACAAATCTATGGTAGTGAGATTCTGGCCCCGTGCCATCTTATCCAACAGCTCGTCTATCCGGGGCATCGGGTAGGCATCCGACACCGTTTTGTCGTTCAGCCTCCAGCCTCCAGAAACGTTCAGCCTCCAGAAACGTGTCGTGCCGTCCTTCTTAGGTACCAGCACTACCGGCGATGCCCAGGGGCTATCTGATGGCTCGATAACTCCTAGCTGTAACATCTCGTCTAGCTCAGCCTTCATATGTGTCCTGACTGATTCAGGGACACGATATGGAGCCTGTCGCATAGGTAGCTGTCCCGGGGTTTTGACTCGGTGGGTGGCCAGCGGAGTGTATCCAGGCAAATTGGAGAAGGTAGCCCCTTTAGCTACGATCAGCTCTTGTACCTGGGCACGTTCCTGAGGGCTTAGCCGCTCCCCCAGCTGAACCCCCCGGGAGGGCTCTACCTGCTCTTCTGGCTCTAATAGGTCAGGTAGGGGCAGGTTCTCCTGATCCTCTGAGGCTGAGGCGCATATCGCCGTCACGTCCTCTATCCTCTCATGGTAGGGTTTGAGCATGTTCACATGGAGCATGCGTCTCTTCCCTACCCCTGAGCAGGGGCCAATCACATAGGTGGTGTCACATCTCTGTTCCACCACCTGGTATGGGCCTTGCCAGATGGCCTGCAGCTTGTCTATGCGGACTGGTTTTAAAATCAACACCTTCTGTCCCACTTGAAAGCTGCGGTCTCTGGCTCCCCTATCGTACCAGCGGCGCTGGCGTTGTTGGGCCGCCTGGAGGTTGGTGCGCACAGTCTGAGTGAGCGCCTCTAGACGGTCCCGGAACTCCAGTACGTATGATACAATAGGGGTTACATCTGAGCTACTCTCTCCCTCCCAGTGCTCCCTAATTAGATCTAATGGGCCTCGTACCCTCCTTCCAAACAGTAATTCAAACTGGGAGAATCCTGTCGATTCCTGGGGTACCTCCCTATACGCAAAGAGCAGGTGGGGTAAAAACCGCTCCCAATCTTTATGCATTTCTCCAAACGTACGGAGCATCTGCTTCAGCGTACCATTGAATCTCTCGCATAGCCCATTGGACTGGGGGTGGTAAGCAGAATTTACTATTGGTTTAATGCCACATACCTTCCACAGTTGTTGGGTGACCTCGGCGGTGAATTGGGTGGCCCTATCAGATATTATTTCTTGGGTAATCCCCACCCGGGAAAATATCTTCATTAAAGCATCAGCCACCGTTTCGGCATGAATATTAGTGAGGGCTACGGCCTCGGGGTACCGGGTGGCGTAGTCTACTACAGTTAAGATATATCTTTTCCCAGAGGGACTGGGTTTGGGTAAGGGGCCCACTATATCTACAGCTACCCTACTGAAAGGTTCTGCAATAATAGGGAGGGGACATAGTTTGGCTTTGTGGCGGTCACCTCATTTGCCTACTCGTTGGCAAACGTCACAGGAGGTGCAATACTTTTGCACATCTTTAGAAATCCCGGGCCAGAAGAATGCATGGGTTAACCGGTACCAGGTATGGGTCATCCCTAGATGCCCATACAAGGGGATATCGTGAGCAATCCTAAGTAGCTCCCGCCGATACTTCTGGGGAACTACTAGCTGCTTGGTTGTCACTGTGACTGACCCTCCTATTTCTCTTTCCGCAATGCGGTACAGTAGCCCTTTCTCCCATGTGTACCGCTCCCCCTCTAACCCTGCCTGGTCAGTGTGTACTCTGTCCCTGTATACCTGTAGGGTGGGGTCTGACTTCACCTCTGCCTCAAATGTAGTTGGGGTATCCGAAGACATGTGTATCCCGGGTCATGGTCTCTTACCTGAGCCTCAGAGTGTATGGGTGGAGCCGTGGTGCGAGCCTGTTGCCGTGTAGTCACTGGATGGGCTTCCTGGTGTGGAGCCTGGGGTATAAAAGCAGAAGTCATCTGGCCCAAGTCATTCCCCAGTACAACATCCGCTGGTAAATTTTGCATGAGGCCCACTTCCACAGTCCCCTCTCCCACACCCCAATCCAAATGTACCTTGGCAGTGGATAGTCGGTACACTGCTCCCCCTGCCACCCGTACTGCCACTGATCCGCCAGTGTGTGTTGAACCTGGGACTAGATGAGGTGCTACCAAAGTGGCCCCAGAATCTCGGAGCCCTTGTACCTCCTTCCCCTCCAGGGTCACCAGCTGGCGATGATGCTGCCTGTTGTTGGTGGCTCGAACCGACATCACCTCGTGTAGTACTCCTAGAGGTTCCTCGGGCTGAGTGCTCAATATTTCCTGAGTGGCTGGTGCTACTTGATAATGATGAGCAGCGGCCCTTGGTGCCAAATTTTGTCGGATTTGGTTCCATGCTTGTCTGCTCCGGTTCTGAGTGCACTCTCGGGCAATATGTCCCCACTGTTTGCAGGTGTGACACTGGATGTTAGCCCGGCCGTTATATCGGGAGGGAGGTGGTTGATTACCTTGCGGTGATCTAGACAGTGGTACTGTAGGGCCGGTAGGCGTAAAGTTACTGGGTGACACGGTGGGTCGAGGATAAGTCCTAGTTAGGGGTCCGTGATGTCTCCTGGCATCAAAATGCTGGTCAGCTAGTCGAGCCGCTTCCGTTAGGGTGAGAGGTTTCCGATCTCTCACCCATTCTTGTGCCTCTGGGGACAAGCCATTAAAGAATTGTTCCAGCAGCATTAACTGCCTTAGCTCTTCCATAGTAGTGGCGTTGCTGGCTTGTATCCACCCTTGTGATGCTTGGTCCAGCTTGTGCACCCACTCTGCATGGGAATCTTTTTCTGGTTTGCGCAAGCCTCTGAACTTGCGCCGGTATGCCTCCAGGGTAATGGCATACCTCTCTAAAATCGCCCTTTTTACTTTTGCATAATCTTTGCTGTCCTCTCGGGGTACAGCGTGGTAGGCTTCCGCTGCCCTACCCGATAGTTTGCCTGCCAGTAGGGGTACCCATACGGCCGGTTCCAAGTCATGCAGATCACACAGCCTCTTGAAATCTTGTAAATACCCGTCAATCTCATCTTTTTCTTCACAAAACACCTTAAATGCGTGATATGGGATTTTGGGTTTTACCTGTCCGTAAATGGGGGCAGTAACGGACTCTGCCCTGGACGGTGGTTCCGGTGTGCGGTTTGCCATCAGATAATCATGCACATCTGACATCAGCACGGTCATTATCTCCATGGGTACTGGCTGCGGCAAAAACTCCATCCTGGTTCTCAGCTCTCTCTGGTATGGGGTCTCTTCCATGGCTGGTGGAGGTGTAGCGCTGCGGGCTCTGTCTCCCTCCATCAGTTCAGCGATCAGCACAGCTTTGGATTTATTGCTGGCTATTTTACCCTTGGCTTCCAGTAGCTCCTTTAATGTCTGCCGTTTCAATACAGTATAACCAATCTCCATACGAACTGCCCTTTGCTTTCCTTGTTCGGTAGTTTCAGTTTACACGAACACCGCTTTTCGGCTGTAAGGTTGGATCCCGTCGCTTGCCACCAATTGTAGCGGAGTGCAATATTAGAATCCACGATCTCCGATGGTATCACAGGTAAATCCACCGTCAGCGCTAGAAAGCAAGGCAATATCCCAATCCTCCCAATAACCGGACGAAACACAGTCTGGGAGTCAACTAACTTGCTTTATTCACAGACTTCCATATTTATGCAGTTCCCCATGCAAGGGGTTTCCTTACAGATGTTACAGGGGATTTCTCCCATCAGGCAGTGTAATTATCCCAACAGGCATTGCTGCACGAGAGGGATACTCCTACTAAAATGGACGGTTAAGTGGATTATCCCCTCGTGCAGCAAAACTGACAATTCACATGAAAATCTGTATTTTACACAATATTCATCGCTTTTATACGAACAGTCGTTCGGTAGATAGCTGGGGTCTGCGGGCACATTTAGTGAGAATACCGCTCAGATCCCAGCTAAACTAACCGAACGCCGCACGAAATACATTTAACCATCGAGTTCGGTTTGAAACTACTGAACACCGATGGGGAACATAATGTGATGAGAGCGGAACTTCCGAACGCTCTGGAAGTCCAGCGGTGTTCGTATCATCGAGTAGCCATTTTCAGTTCCAGGCACTTGACGACCGAACACCACTGAAGAGACAAAGGATCCAAGATGGCCGACCGCCGCATGGTCGGTAGTCGAACGGCGGCCACCTAGGAGAGCCTTTAATTACCGATTGCAACGTTGTTGCAATCGGTTAACGAGCGCCACACGTCTCTAAGTGGGTGGGCTATCAGGTGGGCCCGTATTCGTTTCACGAACAGCCCGGATAGCCGCTGTTCGTGAAACGAAGTCTCTGGATGCTAGCTGCGTACGGCTGCTAACACACGAATCAACATAAGACAGACAGAATTATATACAGAGTACAGCAAGGAATACGGACAGCCTTTAGACAGGAACAGTTCAGAAGTGGCTAGGTTTGCCACAAAATGTAACTTTAATGTGGAAAAGATAAAGGCTCATAGTACAGCAGGTACCAAAAGGAATAGGGTTTTTCATTAACACCCGAATGGCTTGTGCTAAATTGGGGCAAAACTATCAAGCTGCATTCGGGACCAATTAAACTGCAAAATCAGACATTATTGATGGAATTCAACAATATCAGGATTGTGCAAATCAAGCTCGAACAGGCCTAAGTTTGATTTTAGATGTACCTACTGACATCCAGATGAAATTAAATCCGCAGCAGACAATAGTTAAAAACCTTTGGCGGTGCAATGTTTAATTGATTATATAAACTAAATAAGAATCCTATGTGTGGCCATAAGGCCCAATATTACTATAATTTTACCTCCATATGCCTGATAAATGTTTAAACTTAGCGACTGGGCATCAGGTGGGGGTTGCTCTGAATATTCATTGGAAAGGACCCAGTGCCCAACTGGCCCCATGCTTGGAAGGCAGCTGGAGGTCCTAATACTAACAATAAATCATAGGGATCCTAGTGCCCCCAGTGTGGGCCTGGGTGGACAATCACTTCCATTGAGACTTGACTGTCAGGGCACTGATTGGTTGACTTTCTAGAAAATCAAGCAGAGTGCTCTTGGTCATATTGCAAAGTATATTACATTTTACAAGGCTTGTGATAGCATGGGAAAGCATATATAAGGACTTTCCCCGCTATCATCGCTCAACCTGCACCGAGCCATCCATGTATGAAGATGAATTATTTTTATTATTGCAGAATGGTTTCAATTTTTTTGTTGTATCTTTTTCTTTTTTTTGATCGGGGCTTTTTTGTTTTGTTTTTATTATTATGGATTTTTCAGTATTATTAGTGTGAGGGGGGAGGTAGGAACTTTAATTTGTTTTAGGGGAGTGGTTAGAGGATTGGAGACGTCTAACCATCGAGGGAGGGGGGCATGCTAATGTTTGGGGGGCAGGCAATGGCAAGCTTCCCCTCATTATTCATATTAGAGCACCCACCTATCACCTACAGGTGGGTTGCGGGGGGGACATAAGATCCCACCCTTTGTCATTATTATAAGGGCCCCCATCCATCACCAAAGGGTAAGGGCAGGGTGGACACTAGGTCTTCCCATTTATTATTAATATCAGGGCCCACACCTATCGCCCCAGGGTTAATCTTCGGGTGCTTGAAATTTGTGTGGATGAGGATATTAGTGCTTTTCCAAATGCTTTCTTACACATTTTACAGAATTGGAATCCTGGAATCCAATTGAACTCTGATTGCATTTGACTTTAGTAAATCTGAGAATTGCCAATGCAGTCACAATTCTGTAATTTAATGAATAACTCTGCTAGAAGTTACATAGTTACATAGTTACATAGCTGAAAAGAGACTTGCGTCCATCAAGTTCAGCCTTCCTCACATTAGTTTTTTGTTTTTTGCTGTTGATCCTTATTCCCGTTTCTTTCTTAGTGTAGTTTCCTTTACATTCTGTACCACTGCTTCATTTATTGACTTAATTTTCCATTTTAGTTCAGAGTCAGTATTACTGCTATCTCTGTTGTACGTTTTATCGAAAACTGTCAGAATCTTTTTGTGGACTTCTCCTTGAATATCAGCCTTTCATTATTCCCTGTTTCCCACTTGTAGTCCATTGTTGCTACCTTTTCCTGTCCATTTCAGCATTTTAATTTATAGCCTCCGCTGGTATTTTCTATTTTTTTTTTTTTTTTTTTTTTATGTATCATTTGCTGAACATGTACATTAAAATTATTTTACAGATACATTCCTAAATGGAACAAAAGATGTAAAAGCTGATTCCGATAAGCATCCCAAATAAAACATTACTCTGTGTCACAGACTAATGTTTTATTTTGGAATGCTTGATTGAATCAATATTTCCATCTTTTGTTCCATTTAGGATTTGATATTGTGTCATAGCTCAACAGTGAAGCTCTGAACATGAAAGCCTTTATTCTTGTAAAACAATGCTCTTGTAAAACCAAGTTAAATAGTTTTTGAAATACTACAAGGAGAATGGTGAATAGAATTTTCTTAAAAAGATAGCAATAATGTATACAAGAATACGTAATTTGATATATTTTATATTAAAACATTATTAGATATGGCTGTTTTAGTATTAGAATACAAGGCACCGAGCCACTAATCTCTGATGGGTAACATTTTTGACAGAAAACTATATTTTACAATTTTTCATTATTTGGAACTCAAATAATGAAAACACACAGAAATCCTGTGGAAAGTCTCCTGTTGGAATGTACATATGTGTTATGAAATGAATTTAGTATTGCTTAAATTATACAGGTGACTATGAATACAAGAGGCTATTTCATTAGCACAGGTGGTCTGTCAAAATGACTAAGTCTCTGATTGCTTTGCATATTATTTCAATAATTTTCTCTCTGATTACTTCCCCGTAAAATATAAGCTTTGGCCAGCACAGCACCAGTATGAAATAGAATCTTGCTGTATGACTAACCTGGCACTTCCTGATTTTTCAGCATAGAAAAACAAAGCTTGAAAAATTAGAGAGACTCCATCAAGCCAAAACACAATAACATTGTTATTCTATGAAATCTCGATGTGAATTAAGTAAAGGTAATGTTTTCACCTGAATTTCAGTCAAAGCTCAGCTGAGGTGAACTTGGCACGTCAGTGATGGTACCCTTCATGGGTTACCAGAGGCATAACTAGAAACTACGGTGCCCCGGTGCAAACATTGTCCTGGGGCCCCCCCCTACATCTACCACCTACCCCACACGTCCCCGTCGTCCCCCCCACACATGCAGACAAACAGATACACATGCAGACACATACATACAGACACACACACAAAGACCCATACATACAGACACACGTAGAGAGACACACATACACTCATACACAGGCACTCAGACATATACAAACGTACACTCACAAACACACACACTCACATACACACACACACACTTACAGACACACTTACAGATGCACACACACTCACAGACACACACACACTCACAGACACACACACTGAGACACAAACATTTACAGACACATACACTTACACACGTACACACTCACAGACAAACACATACACACACACACACTTACAGACACATACATATTCAGTCACAGACAAACTTAGACACATTCACATTCAGACATGCATATACACTTACAGACACAAACAAACACCTACAGACACATATATAAATAAACAACACTGTGTGGAAACAAGGTTTAGATGATAATACCCTTAACACACAAACAACAGAGTATAGTGCAGAGCTAAAAAAGGCTTACCCATACAATATAGGGCATTTCTCATATGTAACCGGAAAGACAAAAGGTAAAGAAATACATAATGGTACAATATCGTTGTAAAAAACTTGTATATACAGTGTAAAGTAAGAAAATCAATGCTCACAAATCAAGAGCCTTATTGACGCTATGGCTCTGAACGTATTCGCTTGCTGTGCCTTTAAAGTAGCAACAGTAACCTTCTTGTTAATTCCCTTCACAAGCTCTGATGTGGTATATATACATGGGAGGCATAAAAAGCAGCAGAGATAGTGCAGATGGTAGGATTAGGGTTCACAACTTATTCATAAAAGTTGCTCACCTGGTTTTGGAGCCCATAAATGACTGGCTCCAAGTTTGTGCACCTGCTTGCCAATGTGTGGAGTGGGAAGGAGCCCCCTTCAGGTGTAGATAAATATGGAACAGATGGTGAAGAGAATTTGGTGGTAAATTAGACTTTTAATAAAATACAAAGTAAATAAAAAGTACTCCACTGGGGAGATAAAAACAAAGCAGATTAAAAAGTATATGAATATACAATTGCACGGTCCTCCTGGTGTCCGAGATGCATTTTGCCCGCTATGCAGGCTTCCTCAATCGGCATGTTGCGTCCATCTTAGTTCTGTGTAATAAGGGGAAGTTCCTCCTCCATTCGTCCAATCAGTCACTCTTTCAGTAAGGGGAGTGTTGCTGTTCAGCTGTTTCGTATGTTCATTCATTTATTTGAATGCTTAAGCTAGTATTTCCAATTAAGTATTTTACGCTTGTAGGATCGTCTTTTCAATCATACGAATGGCAAGGGGGACGTAACTCTGCTTTCGTGCATCCCGCCGTTTGTATGGATGAAAAGACTCCCCATCTCATCATCCTATGCGCTCATTTTACGCCATGCGACCATATATATAAATACATATTTCAGATTTAAGTTAATCCATGTGTCATAAGGGACATTAAATACAAATGCTTATTATTAGAAGAACAAAAAATATATACAATGGAGAGATATATTGCAAAGTAGGATATGTCTAACTATAGGAAAATGTCCGAGATCAATATCTTCAGGACATTGATCCTCAGAAACCTCATAAAAATTCAAAGAGGAAAAAAGGGGAGGAGAAAAAAACAGAATGTATTAGTTTTTCTATACTGCTCTTTTTAAAGAGACACATATTTTCTTTTTTAAACTTTAATTATCCTGACCCATACCATATAAATATTATAGTAAAAGAGTAGAGATGTTTTCACTTAATGCAGTGGATGTAAAAAATGTATCTTGTTTGTTAAAAAAAAATAGTAAACAAGGGTATAAAGTACATAAAACTTACATATTAAATATTTAATAAATATTTTAAGAAATTCGAATACAAATTTAAAAAATCTTTATAAAAAAGTGGCACAATTCAAAATCCACATTGAATCCGTGGGGGGGTAATGGTATTCAAATTAGAAATCCACCTAATCTCAGCTCTACCTAAATCTTTTACTATATCTCCTCCCCTCCAGTTGGTGCATACTTTCTGAATCCCAAAGAATTCCAGTGATTGTAGGTTGTTATTATGATGTGTTTTATAGTGCAGAGTTACGTTGTGCTTTTCATATCCCTTTTTTATATTTCTTGTGTGCTCCTCAATTCGTGTATGTAGGGGGCCTTTCATTCTGCCTATATACATAAGGTTGCCGGGGCATCTAAGGGCATAAACCACACTTTTGGTGTGGCATGTGTCATAAACCACATTATGACACACACACACACACACACACACACTCACTCACTCACAGACACACACACACACACTCACAGACACACACACTTACAGACACATACACTTACAGACGCACACACACTCACAGACACACACACATACACTCAGACACACACACTGAGACACATATACACTTACAGACACATACACTTACAGACACACACACACTTACAGACACATACACATTCAGACACGCACATACACTTACAGACACACACACTTACAGACATACACACTTACAGGCACGCACATATACTTACAGACACATACACATTCAGACACACACATACACTTACAGACACATACAAATTATTAATATTAAATGTCCACCCAGCCTCCCTACCTGGAGAGCTGGCGTGGATCTGTCCCTGGGGTCCAGTGGGGCTTCAGTGCGGCGGGCGGAAGAGTTCCTGTCAGACGCGGCGAGGGAGCTGTGTTCTCTGTGCTCTGTTCCCTCGCAGGCTTCCCTCGCCGCCATCAGCAAACGGCACGCAAGGGAGCAGAGAGAACACAGCTCCCTAGCCACGTCTGACAGGAACTCTGCCACCCGCCAGGGGGGTCCATTAGGTGGCAAGCGGGGCCCGGTCGCAGATGCGACCTGCGACCGTGGTAGCTACGCCACTGTGGGTTACTATTATAGTCTGAATATTGGCGCAAATAATAACCTCAATCTACGCCACACATCTATCTAAGATGGTAGCTAAGTTCCACCAGCTTGTTGTAATGTATGCTGCAGGCCTACAGTTAGGTCCATAAATAATTAGACACTGACAACATTTTTTCTAATTCTGGCTCTGTACACCACCACAATGGTTTTGAAATTAAACAACCGAGATGCATTTGAAGTGCAGACTTTCAACTTTAATTCAAGTGGTTGAGCAAAATATCATATGGAACATTTAGGAACTACAACCGTTTTCAAACACGGTACCGGTAAATTACAGTAAATCAAATGTAATTGTACAAATGAACACAATCATAAACACACTTTAATATTTAATACTTTGTAAAAAAAAAATCCTTTGCAGGCAATAACTGCTTGAAGTCTGGGTGGAAGATGGACATGGCCAAACACAGGGTTTCCTCCTTTGTGATGCTTTGTCATCATATACATAGTCTCAACCTGCTGCACATGGGTAGGATGTTACCTTCCCACCCCCCCAATTATTATACATGTTTCCCCCCCCCACCGCCTATGGTCGGGGGTTCGTGAAGACCATTTAGTGTTCTCTTCAGTTGAATTTGAGAGCATCACATGGTGCTTATGAGTGGGGGGACATCAACATGTCCTCCCATTTTTCTTTTTAAATCCCTTCTTGGCCATAGATGAAAGCTTGAGGCCGTAAGTGATCTTTCCACAGAGCTTGCAGTGGTTATGGTGCAAGTGGTGTTATTTTAATATGTAACATATGACTTAGTTGTAATTGTCTACTACTAATAATATTAAGTACATTTTTAAATTATGTTTTATGCATCCAACACATTCCTGAATCTATAAAAAATAACTTACTTTGATTATACGTTCTTAAAAATGTACAGAAAAGTAACATAACTATTCTGGAAAAAGCCCAGAGGGAAAAATGATCATGATAGAAATGGAAACTATGACATGCCTTAAGAAAAACAAAATCCATGTAGAAGATACACAATGTTCTTGTCTGTCATTTTGCAGGCATTAATCAAATATATATATATAAAAAAAATAGCTTGTCAGGTAATCTAGTTTTTAAAGAAACATACAGTAATATTTTATTTATTAAACATGCTTAAGGATGTATTTAATTTGCGTGAACAGCATTCATATGTTTACATGGAAAGGAAACACATTGTATATTTGTGAACATTATTTGATATATTTAAAAACAAAGTAGTGCTAATATGAACAGTTAGGCCTGGAAATATTTGGACACTGACCCAGGTTTTGTTATTTTGGTTGTTTACCAAAATAAATTCAAGTTACAGTTAAAAAAATAATATGGGATTAAAATGCAGCCTCTCTTTAATTTGAGGATATTCACATCCAAATTGGAGGAAGGGTTTAAGAAGTACAGTTATTTTATATGTAGCCCCCTCTTTTTCAAAGGACCAAAAGTAATTGGACATTTGACTCAAAGGCTGCTTTATGGACAGGAGTGGGATATTCCTTTGTTATGTCTTCTTCAATTAAGCAAGTAAAAGGTCTGGAGTTGATTCCAGGTGTGTCATTCGCATTTGGAAGCTGTTGCTGTGAACCCACAAGACGCGGTCCAATGGCCTCTCAAGTGAAATAGGCCATCCTTGGGCTGCAAAAAAAAAGTAAATATGAATCAAAGAGATAGCAGGAACATTAGGAGTGGCTGAATCAACAGCTTGGAACATTTTGAGAAAAAAAGAAAGCACTGGTGAGCTCTGCAACACGAAAAGGTCTTGACATACAAACAAAAACAACAGTGGTGGATGATCGTGGTGGAGGATCATTTCCATGATAAAGAAATAACCCTTCACCACATCCATCCAAGTGAAGAACACTTTGCAGGAGTTGGCATGGCAAATCATTATCCAAGAGAAGACTGTGCAAGAGCAAATACAGAGAGTTCACCACAAGGTGCAAACCATTCATAAGCCTGAAGAATAGAAAGACCAGATTAGACTTTGCCAAAAATCATCTTTTAAAAAGCCTGCCCAGTTCCGGAACAGCATTCTTTGGACATATAAAACTAATATCAACCTGTACCAGAAAATTGGGGGAAAAAATCATGGAAAATCATGATCTGAAGCATACCACATCTGTAAAACATGGCGGAGGCATGGGCACGTGTGTTTATTGATGATGTGATAGAAGCAGGGCCACCATCAGACACAGCTTAAAGTCTGGGCCCCCGGGGACCCACCTTCAAATCCTGCCCGCAGGACCCGCCTGCAAGTCAGCCCACAAGGAAGCAGTGTTTGTAGAGTGGATACAGGGTTTGTGTTTTGTGGATTCAGTGTGTGTTTGTGTATTGGCTGCAGTGTGTGTTAGTGCATGTGTAGTGGATGCAATGTGTGTGTAGTAGATGCACATTGTGTGTGTGTGTGTGTGTATATGTGTGTGTGTGTGTGTATATATATATATATATATATATGTATATATATATATATATATATATATATATATATACACACACACAATTTGTGTGTGAATGTAAGCATGTTTTTGTATGGAGTAAGCATGTGAATGTCGGTGTTTGAATGCAGGTGTGCATGTGTTTGTAATGTATACACTTCCACACACTGATACTCAGACACATAGACTGACACATATGCAAATACACACACACACACACACACAGATACACACACACATATATACACACACAGGCACATTTACTGATATATCACGCAAAATAGTGAATAAAATATTTACAAAAATGTGAGGGGTATACTCACTTTTGTGAGATTCTGTACATACATATATACATACTGGCATACATACAAACATACATACATACATACATAAATTAACATACTGACATACATACACGCTGACATACACATGATACATATATATATATATACATACATACTGACATACATACATAACATACATGCTGACATACTGACATGCATTCATACATACATACAAACTGACATTCATACATACACATGATACACATGCATACATACATACTGACATACATACATAAATACATACATTGACACACACATACTCATTTTTCAGCCACCCTCCTGTTTCTTACCTTTTTGTTGCAGGAGGGTGGCTGGAGCTGATGGGAGTCGGCATGGCTCTCCCTCTTGACGGTCTGTCTGTCTCCCCCCTCCATGCAGAGTGAGCTGCAAGGAAGTGAACAGCCATCAAATGCTTGGCCCACCCGATAGGCCCTATCAGCTGCACCCTGATATAATAATCAATACCATAATATATATATATATATATATATATATATATTAAAATCTAAATACACTTATAATGAAAGTATATATGTTATATGAGTGTTTTAAAACAGTAAAATGTATAATTGTGCTGTTATCATAATGATACATTTTATTGACATCATCAGTGAAGTGCAGTTTTTGTGTAAAAAATGCCCTCCCTCCCTAAACAATTTTTTTTTTTTTAAATGTATGCTAACTTTGCCCAGGGTTTGTGACTAAGTGGCTACTAAAACAGACTGGACACCTCGGGTTGTCTACTTTTGCAAACGGTATGCCATGATGAGGACAATTTTCATTTATGGGCTGCCATAAGGTGTCAATGACAACATAGGCCTTGCAAACCAACCTGGCAAACTGAAATGGGCATGCCCTATATTGACCCCATAACTTTCCAAAACACCATAAAATCTGTACATGTGGGGTACTGTTGTACTCGTGAGACTTCGGTGAATACAAATATGAGAGTTTTCACGTTAAAATGTATCATGATGACGATATAATCAGTGTAAATGCAATTTTTGTGTGAAAAATACAAAAAACAAAGATGAATGCCAACTTTGGCCAGGGTTTGTAGCTACTAAAAAAGACTGGACATACTCCATTTTGATATCTTTATCACGTAACATAAAGTGCTTAATGTGAGCCTCACCTCCTTCGAGCCACGCAGACCTCCTCCTGCCACGTCGTCTGGCCGCAGCCGCGTGGGTGGACACATATAAATAGATGGGGTCATGACGTCACGCCCACTTGTAAAGTGACCACGTCATCATTGTAATCCTAATCCGTTTTGGATCGCAGTGATGACGTTGACCTATCAGAACATAGGTTAGCCTATTTAAGGCTTATTTTAGCCCCCATTCATTGTCCTATTGTGGTTACTGTTAGATTCTTGTTTAGTGCTCCTAGAAATTCCCTTGCGATTTCCTGTGTTTCATCTCAGCTTCGTATTTGACTTGTGATTTCTGGTATCCTGGCCTCGGCTTCATCTTTGACCACCTAGATTTGTGTTGCTACGTGTGGGATAACTGTGACAGAAACAGGAAATAAGTTAACAACAGTAGAAGGACAAAAAGACAAGCAGTGGGATATAGCTAGTTGGAGAACATGGCATAGATGCTATAACTGGGGGTTTTGTATAAACCTTATGGACACAAAATGGTAAGGTTCTCAACAGGACACTGAAGCACATCCTGCATGAAGAACCTTCTCTGAAGTAACTGATCATTTGAATTATAATGTGATAAGTAAAATACTATAAGTGAATAGCATCTTATAGTAATAACATTCACTTATAGTATTTTACTTATCACATTATAATTCAAACAATCAGTTACTTCAAAGAAGGTTCTAGCTATATCCCACTGCTTGTCATTTTGTCCTTCTACTGTTGTTAACTTATTCCTGTTGGTTGCATGACTTCCAAACAGCTTCTGACAATCTCTTCCTTGATAGGCGACTGATTCTTACATGTTAAATACACATGATTGAGGATAGAAATCAGCAGTCATCACTGGTCATCGATCCCAATAAAAAAGAAGACTGTCTTCAAGCTGGATTTTTTAAAGGAAAACTCCAAACCCCACAACCACTATAGCACACTTTGGTGGTTATGGTGCCAGGAGTTCCTGGGCGCCACGCCAAAGTAACTATTAAAACTGTTTTAAAGGGTTAACTTCTTACTAGGTGTCTGTCGGATGCTGGCCTCTTCTGGAGCAGGAAGCAGTTTGCACTGAGCCAAGCCTCAGTCTTAACTTAGCAGAGCTAACAGAAGCTTCTAGAAGGAGCTTATGCCTTTCAGACAAGAAGTTGGTTCAGCACCCGGAGGAACCCAGGAAAGTACTTAAACCATTCTAAAACAATTTGATTGCTCACACTGAAGGAGTGTCAGGGTTATGGTGCTTACGATATTCCTTTAAATGTTGTTTAAAACTTCAGGATCACATTTTTCACTGTTCAATTAGAAACGTGTATTGCATTTAATATTTATATTTCTTTATTTTCCTTTACATTCTTTGTAATTATCTATGGCAAGGTATTCATTAAAAATGTGTGATGATAACTTTACAAATACTAGTGTATTTAGTGGTTGGGTTGGGATAATATATTTTTATATGTGGAAAAATAATATAGGTGACATTGACCAGAGGCAGGGACATTCCAACATGATGTAATGTGTAACGGGATGGATACTGGAGGCTTTTATATTTAACTGTATGTTAAATTATCTTGTTTTTGACAACACCTCTGCTCTGGATCTACAAAACACCTCCGAAGGAAGTCACACACTGCACAAGATTTCCTGAATTTAAATTTCTTCCAGTCTTTCTACAACTTTCTATAACTCTGTGCTTTGTCCTTCCAAGTATAATTGATATGCCTCTAATATGTACAAATCTAACATATTGCACATGCTTCATTAGACCTTATTTACAGAATAATGAGTGGCTACAACTGAGGTACATATTAAGGTACTACTGGAGGCGGTGGTGTATCCTGGTTTTGTGCTGCCCTTAAAAAATGCAACCCCCCCAGCCTTACTTTTGGGAATGCTGGAGGGGGGTCCTCCCTTTCCCTGAGGTCCAGTGGGGTTGCTGGGCGGGCTTGCGGTGGTGGTTAGGGACCACGGATCAGTGAGCTCTCTGCTCAGCTCACTCTACTCAGCTCATTAGAGTGCTAAATGCTCTTGGTAAAAATATTAGGTATTTATATCCTGATTAGAGATGTCCCGAATAGTTCGCTGGCGGATAGTTCCTGGCGAACATAGCTTGTTCGCGTTCGCCACGGCAGGCGAACATATGCGATGTTCGGTCCGCCCCCTATTCGTCATCATTGAGTAAACTTTGACCCTGTACCTCACATTCAGCAGACACATTCCAGCCAATCAGCAGCAGACCCTCCCTCCCAGACCCTCCCACCTCCTGGACAGCATCCATTTTAGATTCATTCGGAAGCTGCAATCTTAGTGAGAGGAGGGACAGTGTAGCTGCTGCTGATTTAATATGGAAATCGATAGCTAGGCTAGTGTATTTAGTGTCCACTACAGTCCTGAAGGACTCATCTGATCTCTGCTGTAAGGACAGCACCCCAAAAAGCCCTTTTTAGGGCTAGAACATCAGTCTGCTTTTTTTTTTTCCTGTGTAATCTAATTGCAGTTCCCTGCCTGCCAGCATGTGTGTCAGGCTCACAGCCTATAATGTGCCCACTTGCCCAGTGCCACCACTCATATCTGGTGTCACAACCAGGGGCGTATTAGCCGCGAGGCAAACAAGGCATTTGCCTTGGGCGGCATTTTCCAGGGGGCGGCAAAAACGCCGCCCCCAAATGCCCAGGGCAAATGCCTTGTTAGCCTTGCAGCTAACTGACAAGCCCTCTGGGCGGGCGATCTGCTGGGCGGCGCTGGCGGGCGGCTGGCGAGGGAGCAATTCCTCTGAGCTGTCTGCTCAGCTCCCTCGCGCACCGCAGAGTGAGGCTGGGAGCTGGAATATGACGTCATATTCCAGCTCCGCCTCCCAGCCTCACTGTGTGGCGCGCGAGGGAGCTGAGCAGACAGCTCAGAGGAATTGCTCCCTCGCCAGCAGCCACTGGACCACCAGGGAGAGAGGGAATCCCCCCCCCCCCAGCATTCCCAAAGGTAAGGAGGCTGGGGGGGTTAAATAAAAAAGTGAGTGTGTGTGTGTGTGTATGTCTGTTAGTGTGTGTGTGTCTGTTATTGTGTGTGTATGTCTGTTAGTGTGTGTCTTATTGTGTGTGTATTTGTATGTCTGTTAGTGTATGTCTGTTAGTGTGTGTGTGTGTGTGTGTCTGTCAGTGTGTGTGTGTGTGTCAGTGTGTGTGTGTGTCTGTATGTCTGTGTGTATGTCTGTTAGTGTGTGTGTGTATATCTGTTAGTGTGTGTGTGTGTCTGTCAGTGTGTGTGTGTGTGTGTGTCAGTGTGTGTGTGTCTGTATGTCTGTGTGTATGTCTGTTAGTGTGTGTGTGTGTATGTCTGTTAGTGTGTGTATGTCTGTTATTGTGTCTGTGTATGTCTGTTAGTGTGTATGTATGTTAGTGTGTCTGTGTATGTCTGTTAGTGTGTGTCTGTTAGTGTGTGTGTGTGTGTGTGTGTGTGTGTGTGTGTCTGTTAGTGTGTGTGTGTGTCTGTATGTCTGTTAGTGTGTGTCTGTTAGTGTGTGTGTGTGTGTGTCTGTTAGTGTGTGTGTGTGTGTGTGTGTGTCTGTATGTCTGTTAGTGTGTGTCTGTTAGTGTGTGTGTGTGTGTGTGTGTGTGTGTCTGTTAGTGTGTGTGTGTGTGTGTCTGTATGTCTGTTAGTGTGTGTGTGTGTGTGTGTGTGTGTGTGTGTGTCTGTACAGGGAGTGCAGAATTATTAGGCAAGTTGTATTTTTGAGGATTCATTTTATTATTGAACAACAACCATGTTCTCAATGAACCCAAAAAACTGAATATTTTTGGAAGTAGTTTTTAGTTTGTTTTTAGTTATAGCTATTTTAGGGGGATATCTGTGTGTGCAGGTGACTATTACTGTGCATAATTATTAGGCAACTTAACAAAAAACAAATATATACCCATTTCAATTATTTCGTTTTACCAGTGAAACCAATATAACATCTCAACATTCACAAATATACATTTCTGACATTCAAAAACATAACAAAAACAAATCAGTGACCAATGTAGCCACCTTTCTTTGCAAGGACACTCAAAAGCCTGCCATCCATGGATTCTGTCAGTGTTTTGATCTGTTCACCATCAACATTGCGTGCAGCAGCAACCACAGCCTCCCAGACACTGTTCTGAGAGGTGTACTGTTTTCCCTCCTTGTAAATCTCACATTTGATGATGGACCACAGGTTCTCAATGGGGTTCAGATCAGGTGAACAAGGAGGCCATGTCATTAGATTTTCTTCTTTTATACCCTTTCTTGCCAGCCACGCTGTGGAGTACTTGGACGCGTGTGATGGAGCATTGTTCTGCATGAAAATCATGTTTTTCTGGAAGGATGCAGACTTCCTGTACCACTGCTTGAAGAAGGTGTCTTCCAGAAACTGGCAGTAGGACTGGGAGTTGAGCTTGACTCCATCCTCAACCCGAAAAGGCCCCACAAGCTCATCTTTGATGATACCAGCCCAAACCAGTACTCCACCTCCACCTTGCTGGCGTCTGAGTTGGACTGGAGCTCTCTGCCCTTTACCAATCCATCCATCTGGCCCATCAAGACTCACTCTCATTTCATCAGTCCATAAAACCTTAGAAAAATCAGTCTTGAGATATTTCTTGGCCCAGTCTTGACGTTTCAGCTTGTGTGTCTTGTTCAGTGGTGGTCGTCTTTCAGCCTTTCTTACCTTGGCCAGGTCTCTGAGTATTGCACACCTTGTGCTTTTGGGCACTCCAGTGATGTTGCAGCTCTGAAATATGGCCAAACTGGTGGCAAGTGGCATCTTGGCAGCTGCACGCTTGACTTTTCTCAGTTCATGGGCAGTTATTTTGCGCCTTGGTTTCTCCACACGCTTCTTGCGACCCTGTTGACTATTTTGAATGAAACGCTTGATTGTTCGATAATCACGCTTCAGAAGCTTTGCAATTTTAAGAGTGCTGCATCGCTCTGCAAGATATCTCACTATTTTTGACTTTTCTGAGCCTGTCAAGTCCTTCTTTTGACCCATTTTGCCAAAGGAAAGGAAGTTGCCTAATAATTATGCACACCTGATATAGGGTGTTGATGTCATTAGACCACACCCCTTTTCATTACAGAGATGCACATCACCTAATATGCTTATTTGGTAGTAGGCTTTCGAGCCTATACAGCTTGGAGTAAGACAACATGCATAAATAGGATGATGTGGTCAAAATAATCATTTGCCTAATAATTCTGCACTCCCTGTATGTCTTAGTGTGTGTTTGTGTCTGTTAGTGTGAGTGTGTGTGTGTCTGCTAGTGAGTGTCTGATAGTGAGTGTGTCTGTTAGTGTGTGTGTGTTTCTGTTAGCTAGTGTATGCGTATCTGTCAGTAAATGTGTGTATGTCTATTTAGAAGGCGGGGCGGGGGAAGGGTTGGGTGGGGGTGGCGCGGGCGGGAGGGGAGCACCTGAGTTTTTTGTCCTGCCTAGGGCAGCACAAAACCAGGATACACCACTGGTCACAACATCTTGCATTTAAAAAAAAAAACAACACTTTTTGGACTGTAATATAATAGCAGTCAGTTTCCTTCACACTTGTGCGTTTCAGGGCCTGCCAGGGCACAGTGTCACACCAGTGCAACTCATATCTGGTGTAACAGTAGTGTACATTTAAAAAAGAACATACAATTTTGACTGTAATAGATTGAATAGCAGTTAGTTGTCTGCAAGCATGTGTGTCAGGTCTACAGCGTCTACTATGCCAACTTCTGCCAGTGCACAGTGCCACTCATATCTGTTGTCACAGTAGCTTGCAAGCATAGTACCACTAATCGAAAAAAAAATGACAGGCAGAGGCAGGCCACCCCGCAGGGGCCATCGTGGTCGTGGTGCTGTGATTCCCTTTGGCCCTAGAATAATGCCCAGTGTTTAGAGGCCACGTACCCTGAACTCGAAAAGTCCTGAGGACATAGTTGACTGGCTAACACAGGACACCCAATCTTCTACAGCTTCCGCTCGGAACCTTGAGGCACCATCCTCCTCCAGCTTAGCTTCGGGCACCTCTCAAGTTACCACTCGCCCGCCTGCCGCCACCACCACCAACACCAGCACCACAGCCGCTTCACTTGATCTGTCAGAGGAGTTATGATGTGTGATGATACGGTGTGATGATGATGATGTTGTACCCGCTGCTGCTTCCTTTGCTGAGTTGTCAGATACAAGTGAAGTGGTTGATGATGACGATGCGTCCGTGGATGTCACGTGGGTGCCCGCTAGAAGAGAAGAAGAACAGGGGGAAAGTTCAGATGGGGAGGGGAGAGGAGGAGGAGATGAGATGGAAGCAGGGGGAGGTCGTCGCAAGGAGCTAGTGGCACAGTCCGACAGCATGCATCGGCACCCGGGGTCAGCCAGACAGCACGCCAATCAACGCATGCTGTTGCCACCACCAGAATGCCATCATTGCAGAGCTCAGCAGTGGGGCATTTTTTTTGTGTGTCTGCCTCTGACAACAGCGATGCCATTTGCAACCTGTGCCAAAAGAAACTGAGTCGTGGGAAGTCCAACACCCACCTAGGTACAACTGCTTTGCGAAGGCACATGATCGCAAATCACAAACGCCTATGGGATCAACACATGGGTACAAGCAGCACACAAACTCAAAGCCGCCATCCTCCTCCTGGTCCAGCATCTTCAGCCACGTCAACCACTGCTGTCCTCCTTGCCCCCTCTCAACCATCCGCCACTCTGTCTCTCGCCTTGAGCAGTTCCTGCTCATCTGCCCACAGTCAGGTGTCTGTCAAAGACATGTTTGAGTGTAAGAAGCCAATGTCACAAAGTCACCCCCTTGCCCGGCATCTGACAGCTGGCTTGTCTGAACTCTTAGCCCGCCAGCTTTTACCATACAAGCTGGTGGAGTTTGAGGCATTCCAAAAATTTGTAGCAATTGGGACACCGCAGTGGAAGGTACCCGGCCAAAATTTCTTTGCACAAAAGGCAATCCCCAACCTGTACTCGATTGTGCAAAAGGAAGTAATGGCATGTCTGGCACACAGTGTTGGGGCAAGGGTCCATCTGACCACTGATACCTGGTCTGCAAAGTATGGTCAGGGCAGGTATATCACCTACACTGCGCATTGGGTAAACCTGCTGACGGCTGCCAAGCATGGAATGCGTGGCTCTGCAGAGGAGTTGGTGACACCGCCACGACTTGCAGGCAGGCCTGCTGCCACCTCCTCTACTCCTCCTACTCCATCCTCTTCCATAACCTCCTCGGCTGAGTCCTCTTCTGCTGCTGCGTCTTGCTCCACATCAACGGCACCCCCCCAGCTCCCCAGGTACTCTTCCACATCCCGGATACGGCAGTGTCACGCCGTCTTGGGGTTGACTTGCCTGAAAGCAGAGAGTCACACCGGACCAGCACTCCTGTCCGCCCTGAATACACAGGTGGATCAGTGGCTGACTCTGCACCAACTGGAGATCGGCAAAGTGGTTTGTGACAACGGAATAAATTTGTTGGCGGCATTGAATTTGGGCAAGTTGACACATGTGCCGTGCATGGCACATGTGTGTAATCTGATCGTACAACGCTTTGTGCATAAGTACACAGGCTTACAGGACATCCTGAAGCAGGCCAGGAAGGTGTGTGGCCATTTCAGATGTTCCTACATGGCCATGGCGCACTTTTCACATATCCAGTGGAGAAACAACATGCCAGTGAGGCGTTTGATTTGCGACAGCCCGACACGTTGGAATTCAACACTCCTAATGTTCGACCGCCTGCTCCAACAAGAAAAAGCCGTTAACAATTATTTGTATGACCGGGGTGCTAGGACTGTCAGGGCTCCGCGGGCAGCGGTGAGGGGAGGCTGCAATCCTCTCGCAGCACTCACCCTCGGTCCGTCGCCGCCCGCGGTCCCCTCTCCCCTTACCGTTAAGCGAGCGGCGTCCTCTCCTCCTGACACGCCGCTCGCGTCCTCCTCTCCTCCTCCCAGCGGCAGCATGTCTAACGCTGCACGCTGGGAGCCGGCACTATTATCTAAGCGCCGGGGTCACTCACGTGACCCGGCGTTAAAGCTACAGTGCAACAAACACAGTGGGGGGTATAGATATCCCCCACGTGTGTTTGTTAATACTGATTGGTGGTTAGCCAATCAGGATTCAGGCTAGGATTTAAATACTTACCTTTCCTGTCTATCTGTGCCCTGTTGTGGTCTTTGCTTTATAGTATCGATTGTGAACGTGTGCTTTCTGGTTACGTACCCTCTGGCTTGTTATACTGACTTTGTGACTTTCTCCTACCCTTTGACCTCGGCTTGTTTCTCGTTATTCTGTTTTCTGGTTCCCCTTACTCGGCTTGTCTCCTGACTATTCTTTGTGTGCTTAGCCCGGCCACTCTAAGGACCGGTACAGCACACTTTCTGTGTGTGTGTCTGTGTGTGTGTTAGCGTGTTGGGTTCCCCGGGATCGTGACATTACAACAGGGCCATAATGGAACCTGCTGACATACCACAGCTCCTAGTTAATCAGGAGGCTAGAATGGATGGCTTGGACCACCGTATGGATCAGTTTGCTCAAGCTTTGCAGACCATACTGGCTCGTACTGCACACCTGCAGCCTGCCGTCCAGGAGGCGGTTGCTGCTGTGTCCGAACCCATTGCCACTCCAGTACCCGTTCCTGCCCATGTAGTCCATATGACACCGCCACAGCGCTATAGTGGTGACCCAGCATTGTGTCGTGGTTTCCTCAATCAAATTGACATCCATCTGGTGATGAATCCACGTTCCTATCCCACCGACAGATCCAAAATTGCCTTTTTGATAAACCACCTGTCTGGGAGAGCTTTAGCATGGGCAAACCCCATGTGGGAAAATATGTCTCCTATGTCCTTTGCGGATTTTTTGTCCGCATTCAAACGCACGTTTGATCAACCCGGTAGGGTTGCCTCTGCTGGCAAAGCTCTGCTTAGGGTTCGACAGGGTAACAGATCTGTAGCGGATCTTCTAGATGATATTATAGACTATGTAATCCTTATTGATAAACGCATTAGAGAGAGACGTAGTCAAAGACGGCTGGATACACGGGTGTTACCTGCTCTACCCAGTACTGCATTACTAGCGTTACCCGCTCCTAGGCAACCATCCCCCGAACCCATGCAATTGGGTGCTACGGGGTTAACTGAGGCTGAAAGAACGTATCGTAGAAGGGAGGGGTTATGTCTCTATTGTGGAAAGAGGGGTCACCACTGTAATACATGCCCTAAATTACAGGGAAACTCCAGCACCTAAGGCCTAGAGAGGGGTCGGCCTCGGGTGTTATGACTTTGTCCCCTCATGTGTCCATCTCCAGACCATTTATTACGGTCTCTCTTTTGGTCAATAAAACCACCATAACAACTAAAGCCTTGATCGATTCAGGTGCGGCTGACAACCTTATGGATGAGACCTTTGCCAGAACCGCAGCCTTGACTTTGATCCAAAAGGCCACACCCTTGGCCGTTGAGGCCATAGATGGTAGACCCCTTGAGAGACCTCTGGTGACCCATGAGACCCAAGATATAGAGATGTGTGTGGGTGCTTTACACAAGGAAAGGTTAACCTTCCAAATAATTGACTCCCCTACTGCTTCCATAGTTCTGGGTTTTCCCTGGTTAGTGAAACACAACCCAGTACTTGATTGGGGTTGTTTAGACATACTCTCCTGGGGGGAATCTTGTCAACGAGACTGTATGGCCCAAGTACGTCCCATTTGTTTACTTAACGTGCCCACGGCTAAACCGCTTTCTGTTTCTGTCCCTTCTGTGTATGCAGACCTTGCTTTGGTTTTCGAAAAAAGGGAGGCAGATAAGCTACCCCCACACCGTGAGTATGACTGTGCCATAAACCTATTACCGGGTACTATGCCTCCTAGGGGTAAGGTCTACCCTCTTTCTGAGAAAGAAAACCAGGTCATGGAGGAGTACATACGAGAGGCCTTAAGTAAAGGTTTTATTAGAAGGTCCTCCTCTCCTGCTGGTGCTGGTTTCTTTTTTGTGGCAAAAAAGGAGGGCGATTTGAGACCGTGTATAGACTACAGAGCCCTAAACAATATAACGATTAAAAATGCCTATCCGATTCCCCTCATTACCGAATTGTTTGATCGTGTCAAAGGTTCTAGATATTTTACTAAACTAGACCTCAGGGGGGCTTATAACCTTGTTCGTATTAAGGAGAATGATGAATGGAAAACGGCGTTCAATACGCGTAGTGGGCATTACGAGTATCTGGTCATGCCTTTTGGATTGTGTAATGCTCCTGCCGTTTTTCAGGACCTCATAAACGATGTCCTTAGAGATCTACTGCATGTCTGTGCTGTAGTCTACCTAGATGACATACTTGTATATTCTCCAGATTTGAAGACACATCATACTCATGTTAGGATGGTGCTTAAAAGGTTGTTGCAGAATGGTCTTTATTGTAAATTAGAGAAATGCTTATTCGACCAAACCTCTGTACAATTCCTGGGTTATGTTATTTCTGAACAAGGATTCAGCATGGATCCTTCAAAATTGGAAGCTATACTGTCCTGGCCCCTTCCCCAAGGACTTAAGGCAATACAGCGATTTATAGGGTTTGCCAATTATTATAGAAAGTTTGTTAAAAACTTCTCATCCATTATTTCCCCTATCACTAAACTGACAAAAAAGGGTTTACACCCCAGGGTTTGGAATCCTAATGCTATTGTGGCCTTCGAGACTCTAAAAAAGGCATTTGCCACTGCCCCTGTGTTACACCATCCTGATCCTTCCCTTCCCTTTGTACTGGAAGTAGACGCCTCTGAATCAGGTATAGGAGCAGTGTTGTCACAAAGACAATCGTATGACGAACCCCTCCTTCCCTGTGGTTACTTTTCAAAACGCTTGTCAGAGTCTGAAAAGAATTACGACGTTGGGAACAGGGAATTATTAGCTATAGTGATGGCATTTAAAGAATGGAGGTACTTGTTAGAGGGAGCTAGACACAAGATTTTGGTTATAACCGATCATAAAAATCTATCCTATATCGCAGATGCTAAGAGGTTATCCTCTCGTCAGGCTAGATGGTCTTTATTTCTCTCACGTTTTCAGTACATAATCACATACAGGCCTGGTTATCGAAATGTCAAGGCTGATGCCATCTCCCGCCAGTACGAACCTGTAGATTCTATTACCTCCACTCCTGAGCCCATTGTACCCACAACTAATATAATAGCTACTACCCGTTTGGTTATCTCGTCTCTTTTTCTTGATGGTATCAAGTCATACCAACCCCAAGCACCCTCTGAGACACCTACTGGTAAGCTGTACGTGAAAGTAAAAGACAGAAAGAAGTTGTTGACTTTATTTCACACAGCCAAAACGGCTGGTCATCCAGGGGTTACCAAGACTTACAAGGGTCTTCTCCAACAGTTTTGGTGGCCCTCACTCAAAAAAGACGTGGTAGATTACGTGCAGGCTTGCCGTGTCTGTACACAGTGTAAGTCCCCTAATGTTAAACCCCTGGGACTCCTTATGCCCCTATCTGTACCCAAGAAACCGTGGACACACTTATCCATGGACTTTATTGTGGATCTTCCTTCATCTGATGGGCAGACAGTAATTTTGACTGTAACGGATAGGTTCTCCAAAATGGCGCACTTCATTCCGCTTAAGAAGCTACCTTCTGCGGTTCAGTTGGCTCAGGTGTTTGCCAAAGAAGTGTTCCGCTTGCATGGTATACCACAAGATATCGTATCTGACAGGGGCCCTCAGTTTGTCTCTCGGTTTTGGAGAGGCTTTTGTGCTGAGATGGGGGTCTCCTTATCGTTTACTTCCTCCTATCATCCGCAATCTAATGGAGCTGCCGAACGAGCAAATCAGTCTGTGGAGTTGTATTTACGCTGTTTCACGAATGCACACCAGGACAACTGGTCCCGTCTCCTTCCCTGGGCTGAGTTTGCCAGGAACACTGTGTCTCATTCTTCTACTGGCGCAAGTCCTTTTATGGTGGCTTATGGGTTCCAACCCGCTGTCCTTCCCGGTGTATTCTCCGACAAGGGAATGCCCGCTTTGGACGAGCACCTCGCCTCCTTACGGAAGATGTGGGATCAGGTCCATGCTGCTCTTTGTCGTGCTGCTGCTACTCAAAAGAGGTTTGCTGATCGTCGTAGGTGTGCGGCTCCTTCTTATGCTCCGGGTGATAGGGTTTGGTTGTCCTCTAGGAATCTCCGCCTTAGGGTTCCCTCGATGAAGTTCGCGCCCAAGTTCCTTGGTGTCAGGATCGGGACAGGGATCCAACACGCAGAGTACAAAGAGTGGAAAGGTACGTATACCGGGCCTTAGAATGGCCGGACTAACGTACCGAGAGTAAAGAATAGTCAGAGGCAAGCCGAGGTCGAGGGAACGAGAAGACAGATAAGCGAGAGACAAGCCGGGTCAAGGGATAACAGAGAAACAGGGTAGTACAACGAGCCGAGTCAAAACCAAAAGAGCAAACTAGAATACCAGAGCACTGAGTGACTAGACAAGCTAGAACCACGACAGGGCAATGAGCTGAAGTAAGGAGTAAGCTTAAATACCCTGGTTCTGGATGGAAATCACGCCTCTGAAAAGTACCGATTGGATATCGGACACTTGAGTGACAGATTGCTCGTGCTAGCGTCATGACGTCACGTATTGAGCGTCCTGCTAGAAAAGGACGTGGATTCCTCGCGGCCGGTGTTTAAGTGACTGGATGAACCGCGAGGAACGGAGGAGACAGCTCGCCTGGACGGACACACCACCAAGTCTCTACCTCCCTTAGAGGTAGAGGCCTCAGGTACCCTGACAGTACCCCCCCTCTCAGATACGCCCACCGGGCGGAATGAACCGGGGCGAGATGGGAAGCGAAGGTGAAATGCTCTGCGAAGGCGAGAAGCATGGACGTCCTCCTGAGGTACCCAACTCCTCTCCTCAGGACCATATCCCCTCCAGTTGACCAGATATTGCAATTTTCCCCTTGAAATTCTGGAGTCAATGATGGAGCTGACCTCGTACTCCTCCCGACCCTCCACCTGAACAGGACGAGGCGAGGAGACCTTAGAGGAGAATTTGTTGCAAATGAGGGGTTTCAACAAGGAGACATGAAAAGAGTTAGGAATGCGTAAGGCAGGTGGCAGAGCAAGGCGATACGCAACCGGATTGATACGAGTGAGAACCCTGTAAGGACCTATGTAACGAGGAGCAAATTTCATGGACGGAACTTTTAGGCGAATATTCTTAGTACTCAACCATACCCTATCCCCAGGAACAAAAACAGGAGCCGCTCTTCTATGTTTGTCAGCGTGTTTCTTGAACAGCGAGGAACTATGTAATAGAATTTGTCGAGTTTGATCCCATAATTTCTTCAGGTTGGCGACATGATCATCAACCGACGGTATCCCCTGAGAAGAGGAAACCGAAGGAAAAATCGAAGGATGAAAGCCATAGTTCATGAAGAAAGGGCTAGAGCGAGTTGAATCGCAAACAAGGTTATTGTGTGCGAACTCCGCCCAAGGAATCAGACCGACCCAATCGTCCTGGTGTTCGGAAACAAAGCAACGCAGATACTGTTCGATCTTTTGATTAGTACGTTCAGCAGCTCCGTTAGACTGAGGGTGATAGGCAGAGGAAAAGTTCAATTTGATGCCCATTTGAGAACAAAAGGATCTCCAGAAACGTGAGACAAATTGAGAACCTCTATCAGAAACAATCTCTGAAGGGATCCCATGTAGGCGAAAAACTTCTCTCGCAAAAATCTCCGCCAATTCAGGGGAAGTCGGAAGTTTAGGTAATGGCACGAAATGGGCCATCTTGGTAAATCTATCCATCACCGTGAGAATAACAGTCTGTCTTTTGGAAGCAGGCAAATCAACGATAAAGTCAATGGACAAACAGGACCAAGGTTTCTCAGGAATGTCCAAGGGGTGTAACAGGCCACATGGGGATGCATGAGATAGTTTAGTCTTGGCACAAGTCTCACAAGCTGCGACGAACTCCTCAATATCCTTACGAAGTGAAGGCCACCAGAAATCCTTGGATATCAGAGAGTACGTCTTGCGAATACCAGGATGACCAGCTATTTTACTTTCATGAAAACATTGTAAGAGCTCCAGTTGAAGTTCAGGAGGAACAAAGTTTCTTCCCTCAGGAGTGTTTCCGGGAGCTAGATGTTGTGACTTCAAGATCTGGTCAAGTAGCGGGGAATGAATTTTGAGACTGGTATTAGCAATAATATTGCATTTGGGTACAATGGAAGACAAAAGTGGTTCAACTGAAGCAGAGGGTTCATATTGGCGAGATAGCGCATCGGCTTTAGAATTCTTTGACCCAGGTCTGTAAGTCAGAACGTAATTGAAATGGGTAAGAAACAACGACCAACGAGCCTGCCTGGAGGACAGACGCTTGGCCTCTCCGATATAAGACAAGTTTTTGTGGTCTGTCAGGATGGTAACAGGATGTAATGTACCTTCCAATAAATGTCTCCATTCTTTCAAAGCCTTGATAACCGCTAGTAATTCTCTGTCACCAATGTCATACCTGCTTTCAGTACCGGTCAATTTTTTAGAGAAAAATCCACATGGATGTAATGGTTTATCAACACCCAACCTTTGAGATAGAACAGCACCTAAACCAGTCTCTGATGCGTCTACCTCGAGCAAAAATGGCAGAGAAGTGTCAGGGTGAACTAAAATTGGAGCGGAAGCGAAAAGCTCCTTGAGAGTCTTGAACGCAAGGAGAGCTTCAGTAGTCCAATTCTTAGTGTCAGCCCCCTGTTTGGTCATGTTAGTGATAGGTGCAATAATGGAAGAATAGCCCTTAATAAAGCGCCTATAATAATTGGAAAAACCAATAAATCTCTGTATGGCTTTAAGACCTGTGGGTAGAGGCCACTCTAGAATGGATTGGAGCTTATCCGGATCCATCTTAAATCCCTCCCCAGAGATCACATAGCCGAGGAAGGTTACCTGGGTTTGATCAAAGCTACATTTCTCCAACTTGCAGTACAAGCCATGCTGGAGAAGCTTGTGCAAAACCCTCCTGACTTGTTTGTGATGAATCTCAATGTCACTAGAATGAATGAGTATATCATCTAGGTATACAATGACGCACTCTTGCTGAAATTCCCTAAGAACCTCATTAATCAGATCTTGGAATACTGCTGGTGCATTGCATAACCCAAAAGGCATGACGGTATATTCATAGTGGCCATATCGAGTATTGAATGCCGTCATCCACTCATGTCCCTGCTGGATTCTCACCAAGTTATATGCCCCTCTGAGGTCTAACTTGGTGAAAATTGTAGAGCCCTTCAAACGATCGAAGAGTTCGGTGATCAAGGGAATCGGGTAGGCATTCTTAATGGTTATCTTATTCAGGCCTCGATAATCAATACAAGGTCTCAAAGAACCATCTTTCTTTTTAACAAAAAAAAATCCAGCCCCGGCAGGGGAGGAGGACCTCCTGATGAATCCCTTGTCTAAATTCTCGTGAATATATTCCTCTAGGACTGAGTTCTCCTTTATAGATAATGGGTATACATGACCTCTGGGAGGCATGGTACCAGGGAGTAGGTTAATTTTGCAATCAAAGGACCTGTGTGGGGGTAAGGTATCGGCTTTCTTTTTGTCAAATACTGCCCTTAAATCTAGATACTGAGACGGAATTTGTGTCTCTGTAGGATTGTCAGAGGTATTCGATGTATTAGTTAATCCAAGAGGTAAGACCTTCCGCAAGCATTTTTCTTGACAATTCTCTCCCCATGAAACTATCTCCCCTGATTCCCAATTAATAATAGGGTTGTGTCTCCTCAGCCAGGAGTACCCCAGAACTATGGGAATAGACGGAGAAGAAATGAGCATCAAGGATATATCCTCTTTATGCAGGATGCCAACAGTCAAGTTAATCGGTATGGTCTCATGAAAAATAACAGGCTCAAGTAACGGTCTACCATCGATGGCCTCAACAGCCAGAGGTGTCTCTTTTAACTGGGATGGAATAGCATGCTTGGCAGCAAAACCCTGATCTATAAAGCTCTCAGCAGCTCCAGAATCGATTAGTGCCATAGTCTTAACTACTCCCTTCTCCCACTTTAAAGAAACGGGTAACACAAGCCTGAGCTCCTTGTAGTTGTGAATAGAGGACAAAGTAGAAACACCCAAGGCCTGTCCTCTAGAGGAACTTAGGTGCGAGCGTTTCCCGAACGATTGGGACAATTTAGACGTAAATGACCCCTGACTCCACAATACATACATAAACCCTCCCTTCTCCTGTACTGTCTCTCCCTTTCAGTGAGATGAGTACTGCCTATCTGCATAGGTTCAGGAATACGTAAGTCTTCGAACTCAGAGATTTGAAAGGTAGGCGCTAGTTTAAAGGAGGGTCTACGGGTCCTATCTCGAGTGTTCTGCCTCTCTCTTAAGCGTTCATCAATACGAGATATAAAAGAAATTAAATCCTCCAAATTTTCAGGGAGTTCTCTAGTAGCGACCTCGTCAAGAATTACATCTGATAACCCATTCAGAAACACATCTATATAAGCCTGTTCGTTCCACTTAACTTCTGCCGCCAAGGATCTGAACTCTAGTGCATAATCCACAAGTGTTCGATTGTCCTGTTTAAGGCGCAACATTAATCTAGCTGCATTGACCTTTCTGCCAGGAGGGTCAAAAGTTCTTCTAAACGCAGCTACAAAGGCATTATAATTATAGACGAGTGGATTATCATTCTCCCATAAAGGATTGGCCCATCTCAAAGCTTTTTCAATGAGCAGAGTAATAATAAATCCAACCTTTGCTCTATCTGTAGGATAAGAGCGGGGTTGTAGTTCGAAATGGATGCTAATCTGGTTTAGAAAGCCACGACACTTCTCCGGTGACCCGCCATAACGTACTGGTGGGGTAATACGGGAAGAAGCACCTACAGTGGCTACCTCTAGACCTGAGACTGCAGGAGAGATAGAAGGAGTACGTGTCTCCTCAGGTGGATTACTAGCACGAGACAAAAGTGCCTGTAGTGCCAAAGCCATCTGATCCATCCTATGTTCCATGGCGTCAAACCTGGGATCCGAAGAACCAAGCTGACTGTTTGTACCTGCAGGATCCATTGGCCCTGTCGTAATGTCAGGATCGGGACAGGGATCCAACACGCAGAGTACAAAGAGTGGAAAGGTACGTATACCGGGCCTTAGAATGGCCGGACTAACGTACCGAGAGTAAAGAATAGTCAGAGGCAAGCCGAGGTCGAGGGAACGAGAAGACAGATAAGCGAGAGACAAGCCGGGTCAAGGGATAACAGAGAAACAGGGTAGTACAACGAGCCGAGTCAAAACCAAAAGAGCAAACTAGAATACCAGAGCACTGAGTGACTAGACAAGCTAGAACCACGACAGGGCAATGAGCTGAAGTAAGGAGTAAGCTTAAATACCCTGGTTCTGGATGGAAATCACGCCTCTGAAAAGTACCGATTGGATATCGGACACTTGAGTGACAGATTGCTCGTGCTAGCGTCATGACGTCACGTATTGAGCGTCCTGCTAGAAAAGGACGTGGATTCCTCGCGGCCGGTGTTTAAGTGACTGGATGAACCGCGAGGAACGGAGGAGACAGCTCGCCTGGACGGACACACCACCAAGTCTCTACCTCCCTTAGAGGTAGAGGCCTCAGGTACCCTGACACTTGGTCCCTATAAGGTGTTGCGTAGGGTGAATCCTGTATCCTACTCCCTGGCCTTGCCCCCTTCCATGCGCATACCTAACACCTTTCACACCTCCCTTTTGAAGCCCTTGCTCTGTAATCGGTTCTCTGGCTCTCTCAGGCGTTCCGATGCCCTCCGCGCGGTCTCTAGTGACGTATATGAGGTGGCTGCTCTCCTTGATTCTCGTTTCTCTCGAGGTCGGTTGCAGTATCTGGTTGATTGGAAGGGTTATGGCCCGGAGGAGCGGTCGTGGGTTTCTGTCTCTGACTTGGACGCCCCCTCCTTGATCCGCTCCTTTCATGCGCGGTTTCCTTTGAAGCCTTCGGCTTCCCGCCCCCTGGGCGGTCTTCGAGGGGGGGGTTATGTCAGGGCTCCGCGGGCAGCGGTGAGGGGAGGCTGCAATCCTCTCGCAGCACTCACCCTCGGTCCGTCGCCGCCCGCGGTCCCCTCTCCCCTTACCGTTAAGCGAGCGGCGTCCTCTCCTCCTGACACGCCGCTCGCGTCCTCCTCTCCTCCTCCCAGCGGCAGCATGTCTAACGCTGCACGCTGGGAGCCGGCACTATTATCTAAGCGCCGGGGTCACTCACGTGACCCGGCGTTAAAGCTACAGTGCAACAAACACAGTGGGGGGTATAGATATCCTCCACGTGTGTTTGTTAATACTGATTGGTGGTTAGCCAATCAGGATTCAGGCTAGGATTTAAATACTTACCTTTCCTGTCTATCTGTGCCCTGTTGTGGTCTTTGCTTTATAGTATCGATTGTGAACGTGTGCTTTCTGGTTACGTACCCTCTGGCTTGTTATACTGACTTTGTGACTTTCTCCTACCCTTTGACCTCGGCTTGTTTCTCGTTATTCTGTTTTCTGGTTCCCCTTACTCGGCTTGTCTCCTGACTATTCTTTGTGTGCTTAGCCCGGCCACTCTAAGGACCGGTACAGCACACTTTCTGTGTGTGTGTCTGTGTGTGTGTTAGCGTGTTGGGTTCCCCGGGATCGTGACAAGGACAGCCTCTGCAGAGCTGGGAATTTTTTTTGCCACGTTACTGGACGCTCATGCGCAATGCCTGTAGGCTCATGAGTCCTTTTGAGGAGGTGACAAACCTAGTCAGTCGCACCGAAGGCACCATCAGCGACATCATACCATTTGTTTTCTTCCTGGAGCGTGCCCTGCGAAGAGTGCTGGATCAGGCCATAGATGAGCGTGAAGAGGAAGAGGAGTTGGTCACCATCACCACCAGAAACAGCCTTATCAGCATCGCTTGCTGGACCTGTGGCAACTCTTGAAGAGGATTGTGAGGAAGAGGAGTCAGAGGAGGAATGTGGCTTTGAGGAGGAGGAGGAAGATCAACCACAACAGGCATCCCAGGGTGCTCGTTGTCACCTATCTGGTACCCGTGGTGTTGTACGTGGCTGGGGGGAAGAACATTCCTTTAGTGAGATCACTGAGGACGAGGAACGGGACATGAGTAGCTCGGCAACCAACCTTGTGCAAATGGGGTCTTTCATGCTGTCGTGCCTGTTGAGGGACCCTCGTATAAAAAGGCTGAAGGAGAATGACCTGTACTGGGTGTCCACGCTACTAGACCCCCGGTATAAGCAGAAAGTGCCTGAAATGTTACCGAATTACCGCAAGTCGGAAAGGATGCAGCAGTTCCAAAATAAATTAAAAAGTATGCTTTACACAGCGTATAAGGGTGATGTCACAGCACAACGGGAATCTAACAGGGGAAGAGGTGAAAGTAATCCTCCCACGACCATGCCGGCAACGACAGGACGCTTTACAGACGTGTTGTTGATGGAGGACATGCAGAGCTTTTTAATTCCTATGCATTGCCACAGCCCTTCGGGGTCCACCCTCAGAGAACGACTTGACCGACAGGTAGCAGACTACCTCGCCTTAACTGCAGATATCGACACTCTGAGGAGCGATGAACCCCTTGACTACCGGGTGTACAGGCTTGACCTGTGGCCTGCGCTATCCCAATTTGCGATAGAACTTCTGGCCTGCCCCGCTTCAAGTGTCCTGTCAGAAAGGACCTTTCGTGCAGCAGGAGGTATTGTCACTGAGAAGAGAAGTCGCCTAGGTCAAAAAAGTGTAGATTACCTCACCTTTATTAAGATGAATGAGGGATGGATCCCGAAGGGACTGACAGTGGGCGATACATTCGACTAAAAAAGGCCTGATGAGGGGGACGTAACAGGGATTCAACTGATAAGAATAGTACTACTTAACACACCACTCCTATCTGGTGGCACATTAGATTGCACGCGCAGTGCCCCAAATTTAAAGTAGGAGGACCGACCAAGCATCTTTTTCCATCTCCCGGTTCCTAAAATCGATGCCATATACACGTCCCCTGATAGGGGACGTAACAGGGATTAAACTGATAGGAATAGTACTACTTAACACACCTTATAATAATGCAGAGAGAGGCAATGCAGAGAGAGGAGTCTGAAGAAGAGGAGTCAGAGGAGGAAGGTGGCTTTGAGGAGGTGGAAGACCAAACACAGCAGGCGTCCCAGGGGGCTTGTTGTCACCTTTCGGGGACCCTTGGTGTTGTACGTGGCTGGGTGGAGGAAGAGATCTTCAATGACATCAGTGAGGACAAGGAACGGGACATGGCTAGCTTGGTATCCAACCTTGTGCAAATGGGGAGTTTGCGGTTGTGCAAATGGACTGTTTGCGGTTGTTTACGGTGCGTTAAACGGGGAGTTTGGTCTGTCACTGTGAAGCGGGCGTAACCCTTACACTAACTGATCGATACAACATCATACCTGATGTTTTAAAGCACGTTATTCCAAACAATTTAGGAATGTTAGGTGATTTATGCCCTTTATGGATTAAAACCAGACTCTGCATCAACTATGTAATTTTCCATGGGAGTTTTGCCATGGATCCCCCTCCGGCATGCCACAGTCCAGGTGTTAGTCCCCTTGAAACAACTTTTCCATCACTATTGTGGCCAGAAAGAGTCCCTGTGGGTTTTAAAATTCGCCTGCCTATTGAAGTCTATGGCGGTTCACCCGGTTCGCCCGTTCACGAACATTTGCGGAAATTCGCGTTCGCCGTTCTAATCCTGATATAGAAATTGTTCATCATATGTAAATGTGCAGTTCTCGTATTGAGACTTAAATATATACAAAATCCAAAGGTGACCACAGGAAAGTAGGAAAGCATAAATCGAAGTGTCTGGAAGCAGTTTAAGCAGTAAGTATTGCAAGTTTTAGCATGTTAATCTCCTATGATAAAATTATTGTAGGACCCACCGAAAGTGGGGTAGTGTGATGTAGTGGTGGGCTTAACACACTATTGCCATATGGTGTAATTGAATTCCTGTATTTGTTTGCTAAAATAGGTGTTTTCAAGTATTCTTGTAAAATTGTAAAACTGTATTTTTTATTTTTCTGTGAGCACTGTTCCTTTACCTGTATTTTGTATATATTTTGGTCTTTAAAGCAGCACCACTACTTATAAATGCATGTTCTGGGTATAATAATGACACCAAAAAAACACCCATACGTGTTTTAAACTCATATACCATATAATAGACCAGGGGTAGACCACCTTCGGCACTCCAGATGTTATGGACTACATCCCCCATAATGCTGACAAAGCATCATGGGAGGTGTAGTCCAAAACATCTGGAGTGCCGAAAGTGGCCTATGCCTGTTATAGACCATACAATCTGGCTCTATTTAATTGCTTTGGAGCCTTTTGCGAGAGAGGGCAGGAGTCTCCTGCAAAAGGCTAAAAGGCGATTGAATAGAGCCAAAGTGTATGCTCTATTCTATGTGAGTGGACACTCTTAAAGTTTTTTGTGTTATTAATATACATATGTATCATACAATCTGCACTATTGTATATTATCTATATTTTTGAGGTTCTAATTTCTGTGGAAATTTCATTGCTGTAAGTAATATTCAATACAGTACTTTTATTTATCGTTTTTGAAACAGCACTTTGAAGATGACATTTAATATAATATAAGCACCTACAGGCAAATAATCTTTTATGAAAGTTTGCTGTGATTTGCACTTATTTACACAAAATTATCCTTTTTTTTTACATTGGCACTTTATAGGTGATTTTGAGATTGGCACTTACACACAAACAATTATATGTGTGTATAGTTTGCGGTTTACTGCTCATTTACTGTAATTACACCTAAGCACTTTATCATTTAAAGTTAAAATTACATGTTGCGAATTTGACTCTTTGAAACACTACATTATGTACTAAATGTTAAATAGTGTCCTTTTAATTTACAATTGATGATCGTGTTACATGCCTTGTCTTGTCTAGCTTTTCTAACTGGAAATAATATTAGAATTATTACATAATTACTGTCTGAAAGTGTCATCAATAGCTCACTGTTAACAGTTTGCATAGAACTTCCTAAAAAGGAAAGACAAAATATGCAGAAACAAAAGTGCTTCGCATGGACTGACAGGTTAATTGACTTACTAAGCTTACATGGTATCTTTACAATTCTAAATATCCAAGAAAGGCTAATCAGACAAGTTGCAGCTGGTGATGTAAAGTGGAGCTTGCATGCAGGCTGTGAATGCTATACAAAGAGCTTTATGGTGATGTAAAGATGGCTTAACCATTTGTATCCTTACATCTGTCATTATATTCATCTGCATAGTTGCTATGGCATGCTAGGTATTAGGTTTTGCATGTATTCATGCAATAAATGTATACAACATTTAACTCAAGTTACAGATTTTGAGTGGCTTTGAAATGCATGAGGAGTATAAGTAATCAGGTTATTCTGTAATCAAGTTCATCTTGAGGGAATTTACCTAAGGGCTTGGTTACCTGTACTGCCATAGATATACCAATGGACAATGACCCTTAGCAGCTATCATCCTTATGTTTAGCTTTCTGTTTGTTGTTACTGTGGAGTATAGCAGCGGACAGGCTAGACTGGAGTGATAGAGTGAAAATGAGAACCTCAGTAGAATTCTAGTCCAGTAAGGACCAGTAAGACACATAAGCTTCATAAATTCAAATAAACAAGCAGCAATAACAGCATAAATAACTTATAGTAAGAGATTGCAATCTCTTACTATAAGTTATTTATGCTGTTATTGCTGCTTGTTTATTTGAATTTATGAAGCTTATGCGTATCATCCACCTATTGTGAGGCAGTTTTGTAAATACTGCTTTTATTCTATATTAGTATGTCTCGTTATATTTGTTGTTTATAGGTATCCATGGTGATGACCCTTGGCCGCGTCATTGAGCGTGACGCCGTGCGGCTGCAGACGCACGTCGGGTAGCCCGCGGCATTCCCGGTCCGGGCGTCCATAGAGTCAGATGTATCACAGGTGGGGTGAGTTAATATCATTTGTATGATATAAATGTGAGTTTGTTTGTATGCACAGTGTGTCCTGACGAAAGTTTGAGGGGATCAAGCTGAAACGTTGACCTTTTTGATGTTTTAGTGAAGGTAATAACAGTTAATTTTTACTAGTCCCTGGAGTGCGATCTTTGGCAATTTTTTGGTGTTTTGGCTGACAAGCACCGGGCATTTATTATTTATTATTATTATTGCCATTTATATAGCGCCAACAGATTCCGTAGCGCTTTACAATATTATGAGATAAAAGATAAGATAAAATAAAATAAATAACATATTGAAACTAAATTTTATATAAATTATATATTCATATGTAATTTCATTCTAACTGTATTTTGTTATTAATATATATATATATATATATATATATATATATGTACATATAATTATATAAAAGATTACATTAGTATACACGTAGAATTTAAATACCTATAAATGCATATATTAAAATTCTACGTGTATATTTAAGTAATCTTTTAAAGTAATTATGTGATTTGATTAATTAAAATTTGATTGCCATGCCTGACAACACAGGGAGAAAGTGCAGAGAATTTAATTCACAAGCACTATATTTGACCCTGTAACTCTCCAAGACACCATAAAACCTGTACATAGGGGGTACTGTTTTACTCAGGAGTCGCTGAACTCAGATATTAGTGTTTCAAACTGGTAAATTGTCTTACAACGATGATATTTTAAGTAAAAGTGACGTTTTTTGCATTTTTTACAAACGAATGCCAATTTTATGGACTATATTATTGTTGTAATATGTTTTACTGTTTAAAAACACTAATATTTGTGTTTAGTGAAGTCTCCCGAGAATAACAGTACCCCCCATGTACAGGTTTTATGGTGCTTTGGAAACTTAGAGAGTCACATATAAGGCTTGCATTTCATTTTTTTGACATTGAAATTTGCCAGATTGGTTATGTTGCCTTTGAGAGAGTATGGTAGCCCAGGAATGATAATTACCCCCATGACGGCATACCATTTGCAAAAGTAGACAACCCAAGGTATTGCAAGTGGGGTATGTCCAGTCTTTCTTAGTAGCCACTTAGTCACAAACACTGGCCAAAAATTAGTTTTTTGCTTTTTTCACACAAAAACAAATATGAACGCTAACTTTGGCCAGTGTTTGTGACTAAGTGGCTACTAAAAAAGACTAAACATATCCCAATTTCAATACCTTGGGTTGTCTACTTTTTCAAATGGTATGCCATTATGGGGGTAATTCTCATTCCTGGGCTACCACACCGTCTCAAAGGTAACATTACTAATCTTGCAAATTTCAATTTGAAAGTGGAACGTTCTATATTTGACCCTGTAACTTTCCAAAACACCATAAAACCTGTTAATGGGGTACTGTTGTACTCGTGAGACATTGCTGATTACAAATATGTGCATTTTTTTGCAGTAAAACCTATCAGTATTATGACATTCAAACTAAAATGCCAGACGGAAATACACATTTTTAAAAAAATCTAATTTTCTCACATTTTTTAAAATGTTATTCATAATAAATTATGTTACATATATGAATAGTTAATGATAAATTAAAACCCTATTTCTCTTGAACAAAATTATATATAATAAGTGTGGGTGCACTTAATGTGACAGCGGTAAATTACGGTTGAACAGACATATAGCACAAATTCCAGTTTTTGTTTACGTTTTGTTTTGATCAGAACGTGCACTATTAGAAACATAGAATGTGACGGCAGCTAAGAACCATTCGGCCCATCTAGTCTGCCCAATTTTCTAAATACTTTCATTAGTCCCTGGCCTTATCTTATAGTTAGGATAGCCTTATGCCTATCTCACGCATGCTTAAACTCCTTTATTGTGTTAACCTCTACCACGTCAGCTGGAAGGCTGTTCCATGCATCCACTACCCTCTCAGTAAAGTAATACTTCCTGATATTATTTTTAAACCTTTGTCACTCTAATTTAAGACCATGTCCTCTTGTTGTGGTAGTTTTTCTTCTTTTTTTTTATAATTGACAGTTTTTTATTTGTAGTACAACGCAAAGCAATTGGGGGAGGGGATACAGAATGAAGAAATAAGGAGAAAGAGGCCACATGGCCCAGTAGACATTTTGCATTACATAACATTTTTGTTTGCATTACATAACATATTTGTTTGAGATTAACAGCTTTGTTCTATTATACACTATTTGCATATGTTACATTTTGTACTAGTTAGCTGTTATGTTTGAGGTTGTTTCATCTGCTGGTAAGCTTGTCCTTTAAAGTGTTGTGTTTGCGAAGTACCCAAATTTGTATGTATATAATGTAATTAAGAAATACAAAATACAAGATAAGGTATATAGGTGGAAACATAAACTTATTTACAGTGAAAGGCAAGTACTATGGAATGTTGCCATTGGGTTGTGTGTCTATCCTTCGACGAACTCCGCCTGGTCTGCACGGTGATGTCTGTCTTTCTGTGTGTGATTGGTAAGTTTAATATGTGGCGTGTAATGTCATGTCACATCGTAGACAGATGGGAGGTGCGCTCTAAAGTTCTGCCACAGGTCATACGACTGTACGTTTGTGGGCACCTGAGGTGTAGCAAACCTTTCATATGCCACATTCGTGGATATCAGACCGATTATCTCTTCTATGGGAGGGGTTACCTCTGTTCTCCAATACCTGGCTATTATCGTTTGTGTTGCTACAATTATTAAAAACATTAATTTACGGACGTGTTTTAGTTGGTTGAGAGGGATAATGTGAAGTAAGTAGGCCTCTGCTGTTAGCGGCAGGTGTGTCCCCATGCTTTTGTGAATAATTCCTTCTACCTTAACCCAGAGTGGCCTAATTCGTGGGCACGACCACCAAATATGATACATGTCCCCGGGTGTCTCCTGGCATCTCCAGCAGACGTTGCTTGTTGATTGGTACATTTTGGACAACTTGCTGGGTGTCAGGTACCACCGGTATAATATTTTCCTCGCTACTTCGAGGTGTGAGGCGCACTGTGATGAGCCCTTATGAGCTGTAAATGCTCTGGCCCATTCTTCGGGTGTCAGGTCTCTCCCTAGGTCTTTGTGCCATTCCCTCTGGAAACCCCATAGCTGTGCTTTCGGTTCTCCTTCAATAGAGTTGTAGCAGAATGAGAGGGTTTTTGTTGGGTGTCTTGTGCTGAGACACTTGCTTTCAAAACGTGACATTTGTCCTGTCGCTTGGGTCTCGTGTGTCTTATTGTGCTCTCCCCCAATTGTGCCGTGGAGTTGTGTGTATGAGAAGTGGGCTGTTTGTGGTATTTTATGTTGGGTTTGTAAATCTGCGAAACTCTTCAGGACCCCTGAATGGGTCAGCTGATGTAGGTGAGTTATCCCATGTGAGGCCCACGTCTTATAGTTGAATGACGGGTTCAACACATGTAGAGACCTCAGTGGGGTCGCTGGGGACCATCTGGATGGTGAGCAAACCCTATACCTGTTCTTGTCCCAGATCGAAAGCATCAACCTAGTAGTCGGTAACATCTTAGGTGTTTGGGGTCGTAATTCTCTAGGGGCCCACAATAGGTGTGACAAGTGTTTCCCCCCCAGTCTGGCTGATTCCAGTGCCACCCATTGTGGGGGCTGTGCTATGGCGTGGCAGCCTATTACATTCGCTAATTGTGTGGCTCTGTGATATTCCCTGACGTCTGGGAAGCCCACTCCTCCCTCTTTCACTGTGCGTGATAGGAGCTTCCATGGGACTCTTGGCTTCTTGTTTTGCCAACTGAACCTGAGAAGCGTCGTTTGTAGGGCCTTGAGGAATTTAGGGGGGGTATTGATTTGTAGTGAGCGGAATAGATACAGGATCTTTGGCAACATCACCATTTTAATAGCCGCACACCGCCCTATCCAAGACATATATTTTCCCTCCCAGGTCTTTAGAGTGTGTTCTATCTCTACGTGCAGTTTTTGATAGTTCATCGTGAAAAGGGCATTATGGGATCTTGTCAGTTTGATACCCAGAAAAGTAAGATAGTCCTGTCTCCAGTCATACTTAAATGCTGTCCGTAGTCTGTCCATGATGTCTCTCTCTATACCTATTCCCATTGCTTGAGTTTTTGTGGTGTTGAGTTTATAATAGGATTGTGCACTGTATTTCTGTAGTTCTTTTTGGAGGTTGGGGAGGGAGATGATTGGTTGGGAAAGAGTTAGTAGTACATCGTCTGCAAACAAATTGATTTTGTAGTTTCGGTCATTTATTTGGATTCCATGAATGTTTGGGTTGCGTCTAATTGCTTCAGCTAGTGGTTCCAGGGCCATTACATATAGAAGAGGTGACAGGGGGCACCCCTGTCTGGTCCCATTGGTAATGGCGAACGGGTCCGATTGGAACCCCGATGTAGTCACCACTGCATTTGGAGAGCTATATAAGGCTTTAACTGCTGTTAGATATTGTTGTGGGATCCCAAATTTCGTTAGAACTGCCTCGAGAAACCGCCAGTTTAGTCTATCAAAGGCTTTCTCGGCGTCAAGGGAGACTATGAGGCCTTGCATGTTGTCTGCGTGAATAGTTTGAATGATATCTACTACTTTCCGGGTGTTGTCTGATCCCTGTCTCCCGTGCACAAATCCCACTTGGTCGTCTGAGATAATTGATGGAAGTATGTTTTTAAGTCGTGTGGCTAGAATCTTGGCATAGAGTTTGGTGTCAGCGTTTAATAGTGAAATAGGGCGAAAGTTCTGGCAGAGAGTTGGGGGTTTGCCTGGCTTCGGTAGGGTTATCACATTAGCCGTTAAAAATTCAGGGGGGAAGGACCCCGTCTGTCGTGCATGGTTAAATGCTAGTGCGAGCTGCGGGGCCAGGAGGTGTTTGAATCTTTCGTAATATTCATTGGTGTACCCGTCGGGTCCCGGGGCTTTGCTTTTAGGGAGCGATTCTATACACTCAATTATTTCGTTTACTGTGAATGGGGATGCAAGAATCTGTTTTTGGGATTCAGTTACCTCTGGTAGTGGAATCTCTGCTAGGTATGCTTGTATACTAGTGTCTGAGGGATTTGGGGTGTTTAGGTCATCTTTGAGATTGTATAGCTGGCCATAATATTGTGCGAATTCCTTGCATATCTCTGCGGGTAGGTGTAGTTTAGTGCCTGTTTTATGTATTATGTGCGCAATTCGTGTTTGTTGTTGTCTGTCTCTCAAACGTTGGGCCAGGAGTTTGCTCGCCTTGTTGCCTTGTACATATGTGTGCATTTTTAGTCTGTTGAGCATGAATCCAAATTTGTGTAATCTGATCTATTTGAGCTTCTCTTGTAGGGCAGTTATTTGTCGTTTGTGGTCTAGACTTGGAGACGTTTGGTTTTCCCTATGTAGTTGTTCTAACTGCTGTGTAGTTTGAGACATATCTTTATCGGCTTTCTTTTTAAGGTATGATGATCTGCTTATTAGTGTGCCTCTAATTACAGCCTTATGGGCTAGCCATAGCACATGTGGGTTTCGGACTGACGCAGTGTTTGTGGCGAAGTAGTGCTGTAGGTCTTTTTCTAGTGTAGTACAGAAATCTGTGTCCTTTAGGAGTTGTGCATTCAGACGCCAGGGGCTTCTGTGTTTATATTCGTATGAGCTTGTAATTGTTGTTATGACTGGGGCATGGTCAGACCAATGAATGGGCGCTATCTCACAACCCATCACCTGGGACATGGATGTGTCATGCATTAGACACCCATCAATTCTCGAGTAGGAGTTGTGTGCTTTGTAGTGGTGGGTATATGTTTTTTCTTTCGGATGAAGGGCCCTCCACACATCTCGTAAGCCGAACGTGGCTAACAGATTCCTAATTGCTTTGCTTTGTTTTTTAAGGGTGCCATAATTTGGGGTAGAGGGAGATCTGGTGGAGTCCACTGTTGGGTCAAGAACATGGTTCAGATCTCCGCTAAGTATCAGGGTGCCTTTTCTTACTGAAACTGCTTTTGTGAGAACCCCGTGAAGGAAGTTCCTTTGATTGGCGTTTGGGGAATATATGTTGACCAAGGTGTAGTCTGAGTCATTGATAGCGCCCTGCCAAATGATGTAACGCCCCCCTGGATCTATAATGTGTGTGTTTGGTGAGACAGTCAGGTCCTTACTTAGGAGTATGGAGACTCCTCTGGATTTGTGCGGTGTTGTGGCGTGGATTTGGTGGGGGTATTTTTGGGTGCACAGGGATGGGTGAGTGTCGCCCCTGAAGTGCGTTTCTTGGAGATATACGATATCCGCCTGTGTTTTGCGTATGTCCTTTTCTAGTGCATGACGCTTGAAGGGGATATTCAAACCCTGCACATTATGGGAATATAGTTTAAGACTGAATGTGAGTGACTGGCGGTTGTGCTGATCTTGTTTTGTGGCTCGAGTTTAGCTCATTGGATCCCTTTATGTTGTCCGTCCCGTGACGTCTAAGTGTAAACCCCAGGAGGCCTCCGGGTCTCTGGAGGAGTCTTGTGTGGCCCCAGTTAAGTCTGTGCGTGCGAGGGTGTCTGTGTGTGTGTAGCATTCGGAATTCTTTCCTCTCCAGATCTTTATAGGTATCAGTATATTCGATCATAGACATTGCCAAGAAAAAAAAATAACGATAACAGTAAACATATAAATATAACCATAACCAAAACATTTTCCCGGGTATTGCGCCCTACGGGAATGCGCGGATAGATTAATTCCTGCTAGTTTCTCCCACTAGCTATGTCCTACGCGGGGGTGCGTGGAACCAGGTCGAGACCTTGGATACCCAGCCGACCTTGGCCCCCAAGCCTCCGGCTCTGGTGTGTGACCCCTGTGAGTTATATGCTTAGTCCGATTAAGGAAATCACTGCAGGGCTTAGGGCCGCTAAATAAAGTTATAGCGATACTACCCCGTACTAACTATGGGTCTCATAGTATGGTGTGTCTTTGGGTGTTGGGCGTTGGGCGTTGGGTGGGAGGAGGTGGGTGCCATGTTAGACATCGACTTGCCCTGCCCGGATAGGGGTAAAGCGGGCCTAGTGTGGTTCCCAGAGGTGAAGCCGCCCCCCCTGTGTAGTCTACAAAACAGAGCCCTCGGTCCCCCTCCCCCCTATTGCTGACTCTTGCTGCTACAGCATCACCCCTATTAATCTCTGGCACTATGCAATAGAGTACCATATGTAGCGCAGAGTTAAGTTATATTACCCATTTTCCGATCTTGTTTGAAATAAGTCAATTCTCACAAGTCCCTTGAGTCATTCGTAGTTATAATATCCAGGTTGTCTCGTCTTTAGGGTAGGCTACCCAAATAGAAGATGATTAGCAGCCTGTCAACCCTGTTACATGTCCGTCGCCGATCTGGAGGACTTGGACTGTCTGGTTTGCTTCCACTCCGGTTGTATCTCCATTGGTCGTTTGGATCTTTCGGGCTCGGTTGTCGTGATGTTGATGTTGATGCCCCAGCTTCTTAGCATGCGGATCGCAGTGCCTACATCCGTCGCTGCGTGAGTTTTACCTTCTCTGGCTATAAGCAGCTTGATTGGGAAGCCCCAGCGGTATTGGATGTTTCTGTTTCTCAGCTCTGATGTTACTTCTTTAAAGGCTCTCCTGCGCTTCAGGGTTTCGGCGGAGAGGTCAGCGAACACTTGAATGGCTCTGTATTTTTCCGGCATGTCTTGTGGCGAGCGTTTGGATCGGAGAATCGCCTCTTTGACATGATAATAATGTAGCTTCGTGAGGACGTCCCTAGCTGTAGATGCCGGTAGGTGTTGCGGTTTCGCCACCCTGTGGGTTCTGTCCAGGAGCAGCATGCTGTGAGGGATATCAGGAGCTAGTGCTTGAAACAATCCCGTTAGGTAGGCCACAAGGTCTGCGGCTGGGACGTCTTCAGGTACTCCTCTTACCCGTAGGTTCTGGCGTCGGGATCTATCTTCCAAATCGATATTTTTTAGCTCCTGGTGCTCTAGCCGATCTTCCATTTCCTCCAGTTTGGCTACTATGCTGTTGTGTGATTCAGCATAGTCAGCCATTTTGCTCTCCATGTGGGCTGTGCGGTTACCCAGGTCTAGGATGTCCCTCCTCAGGTCTGCAATAGCTGCTTGCACTGTGTTCTGGATTTTAATAGTTACAGCGTCCAGCATTTTCTGGAATTGATCTCCCTGAATTTGGATGGTGTCCTGTGGGGAGTGTGGCCTCGACATTTCTCTGTCGTCTCCACTGCCGTCGCCATCTTGCTGTACTGGGGCCGCGGGCTTTTGACTTGCCTGTTTCGCGGCGAAGAAGGAGTGTTTTTCCTTGGTCTCCGTCGCTTTCCTTGATCCTCTTTGTGTCATGCTGTAGGTACCGTACTCCTGCCGTGATTTTGGGCTGTTTAAATGCTTTTTACACTGCTTTAGAAGCCGTTAGCCGGGGAGCTCCGTCTCTATGCGTCCATACAGCTCAAGCGCAGGCTCCGCCCCCCGTTTTTCTTCTTTTAAATATAGTCTCCTCCTTTACTGTGTTGATTCCCTTTATGTATTTAAATGTTTCTATCATATCCCCTCTCTCGTCTTTCCTCCAAGCTATACATGTTAAGATCCTTTAACCTTTCCTGGTAAGTTTTATCCTGCAATCCATGAACCAGTTTAGTAGCCCTTCTCTGAACTCTCTCTAAGGTATCAATATCCTTCTGAAGATACGGTCTCCAGTACTGCATACAATACTCCAAGTGAGGTCTCACCAGTGTTCTGTACAATGGCATGAACACTTCCCTCTTTCTACTGCTAATACCTCTCCCTATACAACCGAGCATTCTGCTAGCATTTCCAGCTGCTCTATTACATTGTCTGCCTACCTTTAAGTCATCAGAAATAATCACCCCTAAATCCCTTTCCTCAGATGTTGAGGTTAGGACTCTATCAAATATTCTGTACACTGCCCTTGGGTTTTTACGTCCAAGATGCATTATCTTGCACTTATCCACATTAAATGTCAGTTGCCACAACTCTGACCATTTTTCTAGTTTACCTAAATCATTAGCCATTTGGCTTATCCCTCCTGGAACATCAACCCTGTTACATATCTTAGTATCATCAGCAAAAAGACATATGTGACTAGACCAATCTCGCCACATTGCATTGGAGGAGCCTGGTCGCCCGCCTGCTGCCTTTGGATTATGGACCGGCAGCTAAAGGGTTAATTTTACTGTGCAGAAGGATTTATTTCTCCCTTTCTGCACAGCCGTTCGGTAGATTCTATCTACCGAACAAACAGCCTGTTTGCAACCTCCCCAGAGCCGTGGGAAGCCGGACGGCGCCGTTAATTGGCCACCCAGAAGCTGGAGTGTGCTGCCAATTTACCTCCCTGAAGCTGCGGTTAACCGCAGCTTAATTGATTGTTACTGGGTGGCCGCTGTTACACTTAGCGGCCGCTAGGTGGCGGTGTTCTGGAGCTCCCCGGGCAGCCAGCGCTTTTCTGCCCGGCTTTCATGCACCAAAATCGGACACTTTTACGTGCAGGCACCGCTGAAGCCCTAGCCCCTGGTTCTAATTCGTATGGATTTGGTGAATGCATGGAAATTCAGTATTTTATGTTGGAGGAATGTTTTAACCCAGATAGCACAGCCATGGAGCCTATTCGTGTAATTAAAGACTTTGGCTCCATGGCAATTAAACTGTATTCGTGTGGTCTGAGTGCCATTCACCTAATAATGTGCACTCAGACCTGAGCTATCTGGGGATATGTTACATGTCTGAGTTTTATGTATAAAATGTGCCCTTATGTATTTTAAAGTGATAGTCTGTTTTTGTGTCCCCACGTGTGTAATGGAGTTTTGCCTTTGTCCCGGGAGATAATTGAATTACTTCTCCAGGGCAGAGGGGAGGAAGCCAGGATGCATTGTGGGGATGTTTTACTGCTGTATGTCTGTAATTGGTACTTGTCTGTCCATTGTTACAGTCTTCCATCTGGTCCCTTAGGGGAGTGTCCACCAGGTGGGAGACCTGCATAAATACAGGGGCAGGTAGCCCTCAATAAACAGACCACTGCTTGACCCTCAACACGGAGCCTTGTCTTGTTCTTGGGGGGATTCACTGTATGCTGATAGGGACTGACTGCCAGGAGTATAAGCCGCTTGGGAGCTTTTCCTGTTCGGCTGCTAGCAGCTATTCGTGAGGTTCCAGTTCGGGAGTTTGGAGTGCTACCTTATTCCCTTGTATGCAGTTCGGGAGTTTGGTGCATTCACTTATATCCAATTCGTGAGTTTTGGTGATTTTACAGTAGCTGTGCCTGTCTGAAAAGGGGATTATCGCCTAAACGGATTTTAACCCGTTTTCTGCTGAAACGGTCCGTTACAACATACCTTACCATCAAGACCTTCTGCGATATCACTAATAAAAATATTAAAGAGAATGGGTCCAAGTACAGATCCCTGAGGTACCCCACTGGTGACAAGCGCAAGCTTTGAATATACTCCATTGACTACAACCCTATGTTGCCTGTCACTCAGCCACTGCCTTACTCATTCAACAATACTGGAATCCAAACTCAAATATTGCAGTTTATTGATAAGCCTTCTATGTGCAAAAGCCTTACTGAAATCTAGGTAAGCAATGTCTACTGCACCACCCTGATCTATAATTTTAGTTAGATAATCAAAAATATCAATAAGATTAGTTTGGCATGATCTCCCTGAAGTAAACCCATGTTGTCTCTGATCTTGAATTGATTTTTTTGCTTTTACTGACAAGCCTAATGCCATTTTCTGTTGCCTTCAGTAGTGCAACTTTTAAATAATCCCATTTCTCTTGGACTCCATTTAAATTGCTCCAGTCTGATAATGACTCCTTTACACATATTCTAATTTTCGAAAAGTCTGTTTTTCTAAAGTCTAAAACTTTTGTTTTTGTGTGGTGTGACTCAGTCACTGTTCTTATATTAAACCACACTGACTGACTGATCACTGGATCCTAAACTTTCACCTACAGTAATATCGGATACCAAATCTCCATTTGTTAACACTAGATTTGTTAACACTAAATTATTGACTCCGTCCTGAAGGGGTTAAATATTTTGTTTTTCAGTTTAACTCATGGATGGCATTGTGTCTCAGGGCTCTTTTGATCACTGAAAACAATCTTGGACACCTGTGATAATTAGATTGCCAGGTGAGCCCAATTTAAGGAAAAACTACTAAAGGAGGGTGTTCCACATTATTAGGCAGAGCAATATTTTCATGCAATATGGGGAAGAAAAAGGATCTCTCTGCTGCCGAAAAGAGTAAAATAGTTCAATGCCTTGGACGAGGTATGAAAACATTAGATATTTGATCATTACACTATTAAGAGATTTGTGGCTGATTCAGAGCACAGACGGGTTCGTGCAGATAAAGGCACATTGAGGAAGATTTCTGCCAGATCCATGCATCGGATCAAGACAGCAGCTGCTAAAATACAATTACATAGCAGAAAACAGATATTTGTAGCTGCTGGTGCCTCTGGAGTCCCACAAACATCAAGGTGTAGAGTCCTCCAGAGTCTTGCAACTGTGCATAAACCTTCTATTCGGCCACCACTAACCAATGCTCACAAGCAGAAACGGCTGCATTGGGCATAAAAATACATGAAGACTAATTTTCAAACAGTCCTGTTCACTGATGAGTGCCATGCAGCCCTGGATGGTCCAGATGGATGGAGTAGGTGGACGGCCACCCTGTTCCAACAAGGCTGCGACATCAGCAAGGCGGTGGTGGAGTCATGTTTTGGGCCGGAATTATGGGAAGAGAGCTGGTCGGCCCCTTTAGGGTCCCCGAAGATGACCTCTTCAAAGTATGCACTTCAGGGCCGGCGCCACCTGTAAGGCGACCTAGGCAGCCGCCTAGGGCGCAACTTACCAGGGGGCGCCGGATCCCTGTCCTCGCTGCGCCTCCTCATGCTGCGCCGCCTGAGCGCTTTAGCAAGCCCCAGGCGGCGCAGCACTGCTGCATGGAGGGCGGCCGGGTTTATGACCGGCAGGAGGGAAGCGCAGAGCACTCCCTCCTGCCGGTCTCTCCATGTAGCGTGGCCGGGCGGCGTGGAACGCGGGACAGGAACCTTTGTTTCCTGTACCCGGCCGCCGGCGGAATGACAGGAAATGCTCACTGAGTGAGCATTTCCTGTCATTCCGCCGGCGGCCGGGTACAGGAAACAAAGGTTCCTGTCCCGCGTTCCGCGCCGCCCGGCCACGCTACATGGGCAGGTGGGGAGGGTAAGGACCACTAAGGGGGGGGGGGGTTTAAGGACCACTAAGGGAGGGGGGGTTAAGGACCACTAAGGAGGGGGGTATAAGGACCACAGGGGTGGGGGTATAAGGACCACTAAGGGGGGGTATAAGGACCACTAAGGGAGGGGGGGTTTAAGGACCACTAAGGGAGGGGGGGTTTAAGGACCACTAAGGGAGGGGGGTATAAGGACCACTAAGGGAGGGGGGTATAAGGACCACTAAGGGAGGGGGGGTTTAAGGACCACTAAGGGAGGGGGGGTTTAAGGACCACTAAGGGAGGGGGGGTTAAGGACCACTAAGGAGGGGGGTATAAGGACCACAGGGGTGGGGGTATAAGGACCACTAAGGGGGGGGGGGGTATAAGGACCACTAAGGGAGGGGGGGTTTAAGGACCACTAAGGGAGGGGGGGTTTAAGGACCACTAAGGGAGGGGGGTATAAGGACCACTAAGGGAGGGGGGGGTTTAAGGACCACTAAGGAGATTTGTGGCTGATTCAGAGCACAGACGGGTTCGTGCAGATAAAGGCACATTGAGGAAGATTTCTGCCAGATCCATGCATCGGATCAAGACAGCAGCTGCTAAAATACAATTACATAGCAGAAAACAGATATTTGTAGCTGCTGGTGCCTCTGGAGTCCCACAAACATCAAGGTGTAGAGTCCTCCAGAGTCTTGCAACTGTGCATAAACCTTCTATTCGGCCACCACTAACCAATGCTCACAAGCAGAAACGGCTGCATTGGGCATAAAAATACATGAAGACTAATTTTCAAACAGTCCTGTTCACTGATGAGTGCCATGCAGCCCTGGATGGTCCAGATGGATGGAGTAGGTGGACGGCCACCCTGTTCCAACAAGGCTGCGACATCAGCAAGGCGGTGGTGGAGTCATGTTTTGGGCCGGAATTATGGGAAGAGAGCTGGTCGGCCCCTTTAGGGTCCCCGAAGATGACCTCTTCAAAGTATGCACTTCAGGGCCGGCGCCACCTGTAAGGCGACCTAGGCAGCCGCCTAGGGCGCAACTTACCAGGGGGCGCCGGATCCCTGTCCTCGCTGCGCCTCCTCATGCTGCGCCGCCTGAGCGCTTTAGCAAGCCCCAGGCGGCGCAGCACTGCTGCATGGAGGGCGGCCGGGTTTATGACCGGCAGGAGGGAAGCGCAGAGCACTCCCTCCTGCCGGTCTCTCCATGTAGCGTGGCCGGGCGGCGTGGAACGCGGGACAGGAACCTTTGTTTCCTGTACCCGGCCGCCGGCGGAATGACAGGAAATGCTCACTGAGTGAGCATTTCCTGTCATTCCGCCGGCGGCCGGGTACAGGAAACAAAGGTTCCTGTCCCGCGTTCCGCGCCGCCCGGCCACGCTACATGGGCAGGTGGGGAGGGTAAGGACCACTAAGGGGGGGGGGTTTAAGGACCACTAAGGGAGGGGGGGTTAAGGACCACTAAGGAGGGGGGTATAAGGACCACAGGGGTGGGGGTATAAGGACCACTAAGGGGGGGTATAAGGACCACTAAGGGAGGGGGGGTTTAAGGACCACTAAGGGAGGGGGGGTTTAAGGACCACTAAGGGAGGGGGGTATAAGGACCACTAAGGGAGGGGGGGTATAAGGACCACTAAGGGAGGGGGGGTTTAAGGACCACTAAGGGAGGGGGGGTTTAAGGACCACTAAGGGAGGGGGGGTTAAGGACCACTAAGGAGGGGGGTATAAGGACCACAGGGGTGGGGGTATAAGGACCACTAAGGGGGGGGGGTATAAGGACCACTAAGGGAGGGAGGGTTTAAGGACCACTAAGGGGGGGGGGGTTTAAGGACCACTAAGGGAGGGGGGTATAAGGACCACTAAGGGAGGGGGGGGTTTAAGGACCACTAAGGGAGGGGGGGTTTAAGGACCACTAAGGGTGGGGGGGTATAAGGACCACTAAGGGGGGGGTATAAGGACCACTAAGGGAGGGGGGGTATAAGGACCACTAAGGGAGGGGGGGGTATAAGGACCACTAAGGGAGGGGGGTATAAGGACCACTAAGGGAGGGGGGGTATAAGGACCACTAAGGGTGGGGGGGTATAAGGACCACTAAGCGTGGGGGGGGTATAAGGACCACTAAGGGGGGGAGGGGGGATAAGGACCACTATGGGAGGGGGGGATAAGGAGCACTATGGGGGGGATAAGGACCACTATGGGAGGGAGGGGGGATAAGGACCACTATGGGAGGGAGGGGGGATAAGGACCACTATGGGAGGTTGGGGGGGATAAGGACCACTAGGGGAGGGGGGATAAGGACCGCTAGGGGAGGAGGGATAAGAGGACCACTAAGGGGGGGGGAGGACCACCAAAGGGGGGTAAGGAGGGAGGACTACTGAGGGGAGGAGGGTGATTACCACTAAGGGGGTGGGGGGAGTAGGGGAAGGTCTACTAAGAGGTTTGGGAGAGGGAGGACCACTAAGGGGTTTGGGAGAGGGAGGACCACTAAGGGGGGAGGGGGGAGTGAGAAGACCACCAAGGGGGACTGCAGAGGGACAGGGGGCCAAGGGAGAGCACTAAGTGACAGAAGGGGAGAACACGGAGGGACAGAAGGGAAGGGGAAATCAATAATTGAGGGGAGAGCACTATGAATTTTTTTTTAAAAAAGAAAGCTGTTCCCATCTCAGTCCCTATCCTACCCCACAAACCCTCTCTTTTACACTACACACATACACAATGCATCCCCCCCCACACACACACACAGAAACATACAATGCATTCCTACTCACACACAGACACACCCGAAACACACAATTCATCCCTTACGTTCTCTTACATAATTAATGCACCCCTTACAGACACACACTGCATTCAATTACATACACAGAAACAAACCTTGCACCCCTTACACACACACACACACACACACACACAGAAACATACAATGCATTCCTTACACGCAAACACACACTACATCCCCTATAAACACACTACATCCCTTACACAAATTGCACACATAAAACATCCCCAACTCATGGATAGGCCATGTAGGTGGATTTATGGGTGGGCATTGTAGGCGTATGCCCCCTGGGGGCCCAGACCTTGAGCTGTGTAAGGGGCCCTAAAAAATGGAGCTGCTTCCTGTTCGTTAATTGTTGTGAGCACTGTTAAAAACAGTCTCCAGAGAGCCTCTTCTACACCAGACCTGTGGAGCCAGACTGAGCCCATCATCAGCCTCTTGTCCTCATCTGGTGGTAAGTAGGCAATCCAATATATTATTAGTGGCACTAATATCTAATTTACCTCACATTAAATGGATACTATAGTCACCAGAAGCACTACAGCATAATGTAGTGGTTCTGGTGTCTATAGCCTGTGCCTGTAGGCTTTTTAATGTAAACACACTGTCTTTTCAGATAAGACACTTTGTGAAGACTGGCGTTGGCCCATATGGCAGAGCATATGGGCGGGGCATTGTGATGTCACATGGTGGGCTGGACATATGGGGGGGCGGCAACATTTTTTTTGCCTAGGGCGGCAAAAATCCTTGCACCAGCCCTGATGCACTTACTTCCCTGGTACAGAATGACGAACTATGCTTTCCGTAATAAAATCATCTCATGCTGCAAAGAATATCTCTGCATCAATGACTGCTATGGGGATAAAAGGAGAGAAAGTCATGGTGTGGCCTCCATCCTCCCCTGACCTCAATCCTATTGAGAAACTTTGGAGCATCCTCAAGCAAAAGATCTAGGAGGGTGGGAGGCAGTTTACATCCAAACAGCAGCTCTGGGAGGCTATTCTGACATCTTGCAAACAAATTCAAGCAGAAACTGTCCAAAAAAACTCACAAGTTCAATGGATGCAAGACTTGTGAAGCTGCTATCAAATAAGGGGTCCTATGTTAAAATGTAACGTCACCTGTTAAAATGTTTAAAAAGTTAAAATGTTGTTATAAGTTTGATTGAAATAGGTTTTGATTTCAGTAAATATGCTGCAAACACAACAAATGCCAATTTTCAGTTCTTTACAACCTATAAAGTGTTTTGAAACTTACTATGCGTAATAATTTGGAACAGTGCATTCTACGTTTTAGTAAAAATACTGTTATCATTAGAAGGTTTGCTCAATAAAATTTGAATTGTACTCTTAATAGTTGAACATGAGAATTATGCTGACTGTTATTTACATCAATTATTTAGGTAAATGAGAAAAATATAATTTGCATACTAATTTGGAACAGGGTATAGACTTTGTGAGGCCTTAGGCGAAACTCATGACAAATGCATAGTCCCTTTTTTGGCATAAGCTTAATTTACCCCATGCCCACCAAACATACTCAGACACCTTGTTTTGGAAAATTAATATCACAGCTTTAATGATATATTCATGGAAGCCGAGACCCGCACAAAATGGTGAGGGAACGAAACGCCACTCGTAGCCCTAGCCAGGAACCTATTAAACACCCGATCCATCGGAATCACCCGACAAGCACAATTCAAACAGTCAATCAAGGACTGCAAAGCACGCAACATAACTTTCCTAGACCTGCAGACCTCAGATACCACTGAACGAAGAGCGATCAGCTTGTCCTCCGGCAAGTGACACACCCCCTGCACCAAATCAATCTCTAGGCCGAAAAAGGATAAACAGGTCATGGGACCCACCGTCTTATCCCCTGCCAATGGCACACCGAAAACTTGTGTGACCCATTCCAGTGTTTGCCACCCGGCACACATCCGACCCTGCTGGGCCGCCACAAAGAAAGTAATCGAGATAATGGACTATGATTTTTGTGCCCGCCTCCACCCGAACCACCCACTCCAAAAAGGAACAACATTTTTCAAAGTAGGCACACGAGAGAACAACCCATAGGCAAGCACAAATCCACAAAATACTGCCCTTCAAAAAAACAGCCCAGTAAATGATGACAATCGCCCTCCGAACCAACTCGACCACATTGTCGAGTTGGTGTATAAGAAACCGAGCAAACATCCTTGTCGATATCATCATTCCCTCGACAATCCTTTCGGATACGACAAATGATGTATCAGCCAGTACTTACCAGGTTCCTTCTTCGGCATCACTCCCAAGGGGGAAACCCGAATATCCGCCAATGGTGGTGCCCCAAAGGGCCCCACCATCCTCCCCAGTTGGACCTCCTTCATCAACTTTTCCCGCACAATACCAGGAAAATCCCCCCCAAGATTTAAAATTGCACAGGCACTGAACCACCTCCCTCCCCCGGAACGGAATAACAAAACCGTAAATGAAACCATCCCTTAACAGCGCCGCATCCGCTTGATTACCGTAGCGGTTTAGCCACGGCTCCATAGCACCTACCCTCACCGGTGTTGCCGCCAGCAGTAGAGGATGCGATTGCTGTCCCCTGTACCCCACTTGAAACATCTGCTATAGATATATGCCACCCCAAAATCCCGAGCACCCATGCTTGAACCGGCAGGAAGCCCTCCACTTACATGGGCCCTCATTGATTAGCCGGCAGAAACCCTTTCTCTGGTCAGCCGACGAGGCTGAGGCAGGTCCCTCGCCAGCCCCTGCCTCAAAGGGGAATGCCTTCTGTGCCATCATCAGCTTCATCCAAAGTGGGAGGCCCATCTGATCTCATCTCATTTCTGTGTTCCCTGACCTCGGCTAGTATTCTGACTATTCTATGTACGTTAAATCTGGCCATTCTAAGGACCGGTAATATGTTACTTATTTGTCATCCAGTTCTACGTGCTACGTGCTAGATCATACAGATCATACAGTAATCCTGATATTACGACATGACCATAGATCCTGTTGCCCCCAGCTATGCCAATCTCTTTATGGCATACTGGGAAGAGCAGTTCATTTCCAGTGGCCATGGCTGGACGGCGAACTTGGTGTCCTACCACAGATATATAGATGATATATTCTTCATTTGGACAGGTAGTAATCACAAAATGACAAATTTCCTCCAGTTTCTCAATACCAACGATTGGGGCATTAAATTGACTAGCAACATTAGTAATACAGAAATCAACTTTCTAGATTTAAATATTTATATTAAAGAATCAACCATCTTCACCCAAAAATATTTTAAGCCAGTAGACACGAACATCTATATCAATCGGACTAGCTGTCACCACACTCCCTGGCTCACTAATGCCCTGAAAGGACAGTTTAAGAGAATAAGGAGGAATTGCAAGGATGGAAAAGAATATGTACAGCAAGCTGAATATCTAATGAACCAATTTTTAGAAAAAGGTTATGATGAAAGAGATCTAAAGAAAAACATGAAAGAGGTCAAACTTTTAGAAAGGAATCATCTTCTGAAATCTAAACCTAAAAACATTTCTCAGAATTACAATGAAATTCCTTTTATAAGTAAATATAATGGAAGCACGAAAAAAATTCAACGAGCCATACATAAACATTGGCAAGAGACGACCCCATCCTAAAAGCCATCCTGCCTCCAAAACCAAAAATAATATATAGAGGAACCAATAATTTAAAAAATATTTTAGTTAAAAGCAATTTAGAAACTGTAAAACCAGATCATTTTATGAATAATCTCATAGGTTTTTATGGCTGTGGAGACTGTCTACCATGTAGAGTAACAAAGAGCAGAAAAAGACATCTTGTAGATATAAGCGAATTGGTAGGACAACCATATAAGATAAGAGACCACCTCACATGTCACTCCAAAGGAACTATCTATGCTCTAAAATGTCCTTGTAATCTTCTCTACATAGGGAGAACCATACGGCCCCTTAATGTAAGAATTGCAGAACATGTCCGCAATATCAAAAAAGGCTTAGAGACGCATTCTGTCTCTCAACATTTTAACATTTCTCATAATCAAGACCATACAGGTCTGTTCTTCTGTGCAATAAAATTAGTCAAAAAGATTGGAGGGGAGGAAACTATATAAACAAGTTAGGGAAAGAAGAAATTAAGTTTATATTCAATTTTAACACTCTTATGCCGAATGGCCTTAATTCTGACTTTGAAATCTGTCATTTTCTTAAAACATAAATTTTATCACATATGTTTTCTTATTTGTAAACATGTAGAATATACATGAAGTTGGCCAGTATTTTTTTATACTATTTTTAATTTGTATAAGATATATATATATATATATATATATATATATAGATATATAGATATATAAAAATAAAGATAATTCAGGCACTCACCCTTAAGAGATTTGCAGTTATCTTGCCTTAGGTGCTACCAACGTCTGAGATATATAGTCAAAGATGAAGTAGGAGCACTCAGAAGGACTTTTTTCGTATATATAGATATAGATATATATATTTTATTTTGGTTTTTACCACCTTCTATACTGTAGGATTTTTTTATTTATATATATATATATATATATATATATATATATATATATATATATATATATATATATATATATATATATGGCCCAACTCTCACTTTTAGGTTTATAACCATGTATATATCCTGCCGCCGCGAATGGAAACGTCACATGAGACCAACACGGAAAAGGTGAATGCAATAGAACAATCACAAAGGGCCTAGGACATAGGCGAAAAGCGTCTTGATATTTTGCTATCCCACAGTAGATTTTTTGACTTTACCACTTGTAGTGGTCTTTGCAAGAAGAAACCTTCTTTTTATTTTGTATTTTTATTTGCTGAAACCCTTCTATTAAAGGAAGTATGGTCTTCACATATTTTTCTGTGTGGACATTCCTCCTTTTGGGACCAACAAAGAATAACCAACACACCTAAAGGGAGTGGGATCCCTTCCAACTATCCCACAGGCGCCCAGACTGAGCCATAATTATCTGGCTCTTTTTTTGTGAGTACCCAATCACGAAACCTGTACTGAATTATCCATGTACTGTATGATATTGCACTAGGTGCTTGTCTATTATTTTGTCTTTACAGCTATCCCATTTGCACGTTTGCCACTATCTTATACCTTGAACCAAGATACTCCACCTATTGTGTATGTATAGATCCTGTAGAACTGTATCAGCACATAGCTGCTTGAGAGAGGAAATTAGAGGAGAATGATCACCGCATGGATCAATTCGCTCAGGCTTTCAGTACGCTTCTCGCTAGAACGGCGTATCTGCAGCCTGCAGCGTCTCCTCCTATAGCACCTCTACCCTGCGTACCTCCACCCACTGTTAATAGGACTCCCAGCATCTCCTTATCGCCATCCCTACATTTTGATGGCAATATCCAGGAATGCAGGGGATTTCTTAATCAGGTGGAGTACCATTTTGAGGCTTCACCAGGGTTGTTCCCCATGGACAGAGCAAATATTAGTTATCTAATGAATCAATTAAAGGGAAAGGCCCTTGCCTGGGCTAATCCGTTGTGGGAGAGTAATCGGAGCATTGCTCATAATTACCAGGAATTCCTTGGTGAATTCAAGCTCACGTTTGAGCCATTGGGTAGAGAGGATGACGCCTCCACTGCCCAAATGCACATCAGACAAGGTAACCTGTCTATCTCGGATTATGCTATTGAATTCTGTACCTTAGCTTCTGAGGTAGACTGGACTAACAATGGGTTAAAGGGACTCTCCAGCCAAGCAGTTTTACTTACCTGGTTCCAGCGCCGGGAGCCTCGTGAAGCCGCGCCCCCTATTTCATCAAAATGGCGAAATAGGCGGGCGCGAGCAGGGAGCAATCAGACGCTTCCATTTGGAAGCATCATTGCTCCCTTGTGCGCATGCGCGGCTTCGCCACACATGCGCACATACTTCAGAGGTCAGCATTCATGCCGCCCTCTGAAGTCCTGAGCGCACAACCGCACATGCGCACGGTGTGCACGGCCGCGAGCTGAGCTGACTGACAGCTCAGCTCGCGGTCTCTGCCCGCCCCCTCTCCTCTCTGACAGGCTGGAGAGAGAAGGCGCGCACACAGTGCCTTCTCTCTCCTGCACACGTCAGACGCATTTTCAAACGTTTTTTTTTTTTTTTCTGACGTGTGCAGGGCGTTTTTAGAGCCCTGCATGATAGGAAGTCCCTCTGGTGGCCGTCTGAGTGACGGCCACTGGAGGTATTCCTATCAATCAATGGAAGCACTGTATTTTCTCTGAAAATACAGTGTTTACATTAGATTGCCTGCAGGGAGCTATAGATCTCACCTGAACAAATACATTAAGCTGTAGTTGTTCAGGTGACTATAGTGTCCCTTTAATCTCAGCATTCAAAAAAGGGTCTCTCAGAGACTATACTATATGAGATAGACGCTAAATAATTACCAAAGAGTCTTAACGAATTTATTACATTTGTCATGCATATTAATAATAGGTTAAGACTCAGAGAAGTCACCAGAAGCAAGATCAGACGTACGACTATGTCCCTAGCACCTCGATTCTTTAAACCTGTTTTGTCTAACCTCCCTGTACAGTCCGAACCCGAACCTATGCAGTTGGGGGTCACTAGACTGTCGGAGGCCGAAAGACAGTATAGGAGAAAGGAGGGGTTATGCCTATATTGCGGTAGAAAGGGATATATGATAACTGATTGCCCAGTGCGTCCGGAAAACTTCCGCACCTAAGAACCTTAAGGGACAGGTCTTAGGTGTGATGGAGTTGCCCTCTAACAAAAACAAAAGTAGATTCCTCCTTGAAGTATCCCTTTCCCTTGATAACAAGAAGTTTTCTTGCAGTGCCCTAATGGACTCAGTTGCTGCTGGAAATTTTATTGATGTCCAGTTTATTAGGGGTAATGAGATACAGGTCAGGGAGAGACCTACGCCGCTAGCTGTAGAGGCTATTGATGGTAGACCACTCACACAACCGCTTATAACCCACTAAACTGTCCCTATTACGGTCTTTTGGGGTTACAATATCTCTGCATCTGGATTTCAAATGGATCCTAAAAAACTAGAGGCTGTACTACACTGCCCATTACTCTCTGGTTTAAAAGCCATTCAAAGGTTTATTGGTTTTGCCAACTATTACAGAAGATTCATCAAGGGATTTTCTTCTGTAATAGCCCCCATCACTAATATGACTTGCAAAGGGGTTAGTAGCACGGTATGGTCCAAAGAGGCTGTGAATGCTTTTGAGACTCTTAAACAAAGATTTGCCTCTGCGGACATACTAAAACACCCCGACACCAGTAAACCTTTTATATTTGAGGTTGATGCATCCGAGACAGGGGTAGGGGCTGTTCTCTCTCAGAGAGAAAGCCAGGGAACACCATTGCATCCTTGTGGCTACTTCTCTAGAAAGCTGTCTCCTGCTGAGTGCAACTACAATATTGGCAATAGAGAACTGTTGGCCATTATTCTTGCCCTCAAGGAGTGGCGACATCTTTTGGAGGGTTCCAAGGAACCCCTGTTGAACATAAACGACCACAAAAACCTGGCATATATAGGGGATGCCAAACGTTTGTCTTCCAGACAGGCTAGATGGTCACTGTTCCTTTCACGTTTTAACTTCCTCATTACTTATAGACCTGGTTCTAAAAATACCAAGGCTGACGCCTTGTCCAGGCAATTTGATAATCAGCTCCGGAACATCTCCTATTATTCCGCCAGAGTGTATTATTGCTACTACTGTCCTCTCACTGTCTTCTCCACTGATTGGCACCATACTGGAGGCCCAGCCTCAGGCGCCCAGTGGTAAACTGTGTGATAAACTGTTCGTTCCCCTATGTGAAAGGGTTAATATCATGAAAGTGTTCCATGACAATGTAACTGCTGGACACCCGGGCATCAATAAGTCCACTGCCGCGATCACTAGATCATTTTGGTGGGATTCACTCAGGAACGATGTAAAGGAGTATGTGCAGGCATGTTCTGTGTGTGCAGTTTCTAAGGTGACTCATGCACTTCCTTGTGGCCTGTTGCAGCCTCTTCCTGTTCCTGAGATTCCATGGTCTCACTTGTCCATGGACTTTATTGTTGAGCTTCTTAGCTCTGCTGGGTTCACTACTATTCTCATGGTTGTAGACTGATTTTCTAAGATGGCTCACTTCATTCCTCTCAAGAAGTTGCCATCTTCGCAAGAATTGGTCCTAATTTTCCTATGTGAAATTGTCCATTTGCATGGCATCCCTCACAATATTGTGTCTGATAGGGGCTCTCAGCTTGTGTCCAGGTTCTGGAGGGCGTTCATTAAACAATTGGGTATTGATCTCTCCTTCTCCTCCTCCTACCATCCACAGACCAATGGTCCAGCTGAAAGGGCTAACCAGTCATTAGAAGTTTATTTGCGTTGTTTTGTTAATAGCACACAATTGGTCCGAACTACTCCTGTGGGCCGAGTTCGCTAGAAACAATGCTGTTCATGACTCCTCTGGGCACAGTCCATTTTTTGTCAATAATGGTAGGCATCCTACGGTTCTCCCTGCGTTTTTTTTCTGATACTGCCATTACTGCTCTGGATGAGCGTCTTGCCTCCATTCGGGATACCTGGGTTAAGGTTCAAACTGCTCTGGGCTGCTGCTGAACGCTTCAAATATTTTGCTGATAAGCGTAGGAGTGCCAACCCGGTGTAGCAAGTGGGTGACCGGGTTTGGTTGTCGTCTCGCAACATCAAGCTTAAGGTCCCTAGCATGAAATTTGCCCCCAGATTCCTATGTCCCTCCAAAGTGCTTCCTCTAAAGTATCCTTGTGTGTGAATATATGTATTTGTGAGCATGTGTCTGTGACCTTTGTGTGTGGGGTAGCTGCTTGCAGTGTGTTATGTTTATGGGAACTGCCTGTGGCATTTGTGCATTGTGTTATGGCACAGCTACATTTCATGTCTGTGTGTGTGCGAATGATGAATGTCTTCAGTTGGTGAGTGTGACAGGGTGCGTTTAACATAGTGAGGGGGGTAAAACAGACAGGGTTGGTAAGGTGAGTGTGACAGAAAGAGGAAGGGTGAGAATGATAGGGGGTTGTGACATGGCTGGAGGAGGGAGTGTGACAGGATTGGAGGAGGTTAGTGTAACAGGGTGAATGTGACATAGTTGGGGGGTGTATCATAGGTTTGGGGTGAATGTGCTATGTTTGGAGGAGGGAGTGTGACAAGATTAAGGGGATTAATGTGACAGGGTGAGTGTGGCAGGGTTGTGGTGGAGAGTGTGACATGGTTTGGGGTGAGTGTGGCACAGTTGGAGGACAGGATTGGAGGGGTTTATGCGGTAGGGTGAGTGTGGCAGGGTGAAGGGGATGAGTGTGACAGTGCGAGAGAAGGTGAGCCTTGCAGGATTGGGGGATTAATATGATAGGGTAAATGCATCAAAGCGAGGTTAGGTGAGTTTGGAGGGGGTGAGAGTGACAGGATTAAAAGGGGTTAATGAGAGTGGAGATGGGTGAAGGGGTGTCAGTGTGTATATGGAGATGATAGAGTGTGTTTGGGGGTGACAGTGTGTGTGGGAGGGTGACAGGGTATGTGTGGGGGGTGACAGGGTGTGTGAGAGAGGCTATGACAGAGTGTGGGGAGATGGGGTAGGGATAGCTGTGACAAGGTGGATGGCTGTGAGGGAGTGTGGGAGGCTAGGGGGCTGTGAGATGGTAGGGGCTGTGAGTGGGTAGCGGAGCTGTGAGAGGGTAGGGGGGTGTGAGAGGGGAGGGGAGCTGTGAATTGGTAGGGGGTGCTGTGAATGGGTGGGGGGATGTAAGGTGGGTGAGTGAGTGGGTAGGCTGTGAGTGGGTAGGGGAACTGTAAGGTAGGTAGGGGGCTGTGAGGTTGGTTGGGAGTACTGTAAAGTATGTAGGGGGGCTGTAAGATGGTTAGGGGGGCTGTAAGATACCCAAGGCTGTGAGTGGGTAGGGGGGCTGTAAGATGGTTAGGGGGGCTGTAAGATACCCAAGGCTGTGAGTGGGTAGGGGGGCTGTAAGGTCGGTAGGGGGATGTGAGATGAATAGGGGGCAGTAAGTTGGGTAGGTGGACTGTGAGTGGGTAGGAGAGCTGTCAGTGGGTAGGGGGGCTGTAAAATGGGTAGGAGGTTGCGAGATGGGTAGGGGGGCTGTGAGATGGGTAGGGGGGCTTTGAGATGGCTGGGGGGGCTGTGAGGTAGGTAGGGGGCTGTGAAAAGGTAAATACTTGGTGGGTAGGGGGGCATTAAGGTGGTTACGGGGGCTGTGACATGGTTAGAGGATTTAGAGGTTGGTAGGGGGCAGTAAGGTGGGTAGGTGGGCTGTGAGTGGATAGGGGCTGTAAGGTGGGTAGTGGGTTGCTGTAAGATGGATAGGCAGCTGTGAGGTGGGTTGGGGGGCTGTGAGGTGGGTAAGGGGGCTATAAGGTTGGTAGGGGATTGTAAGGTGGGCAGGGGGGCTATGAGATGGTAGGGGGATGTAAAATAGGTAGAGGGGCTTTGAGGTGGGTAGGGGGCTGTGAAAAGGTAAATACCTGGTGGGTAGGGAGGCTGTAAGGTGGCTAGAGGGACTGTGAGTGTGTAGGGGGCTGTAAGGTGGGTAGGGGATTGTAATGTGGGTAGTGGGTTGCTGTAAGATAGATAGACGGCTGTGAAGTGGGTAGGGGGGCTGTAAGGTTGGTAGGGGATTGTAAGGTAGGGAGGGGGCTGTGAGATGGTAGGGGGATGTAAGGTAGGTAGGTGGGTTCTGAGGTGGTTAGAGGGGCTGTGAGTGGGTAGTGGGCTGTAAGGTCGGTAGGGGATTGTGAGGTGGGCAAGGGGGCTGTAAAGTGGGTAGGTGTAGTGGTACTTACCCTCTTCAGGGGCCGGGCGAGGTCCTCTTTACCCACCGCGCGCGGTCCTGCAACTGCACGAGGCTCGTCCGATGGGGAGATCTGGAAGGCGGGCACTGACCGCAAGACAGTGGGAGCCGAAAATCAAAAAGGTCTCCCATTGGCCCATGTCATTCCACATTCCCCATACACTCACGTTTTGGGGCGTGGATATGACAAGGGCCAATCAAATTAAACTATAAGGTATTTATACTCACCTTTCCCTTAGCTCCCTGCCCTATCGTGGTTTCTGTTTCAGTTCCCTTTAGTGCTTGCTTCATGTAGTAGTTGTTTTTTAATGCATGACCTTGGCTTTGTACCTGACTCCGTTTTTCTCTTTATCCTTGCTTTGTCTTGTTCGCCGGTTTCCTTACTCCTGTGTACCAGTCCTTGGCTAGTTCTTGTTTTCGCTGTCTCTCTGTTCCCTTGACCTCGGCTCGTTCTTGACTCTGAAAATGTTTGCTGAGTACGGGTGGAACGCGTGGATGAGTTAGAAGCCTTATATGTTATCTTTCCAGGCAGACACCTTTGGCAGTTTAGTGCGTTTGTCATCCCTCCATTTGAACTTGCAGCATTTCGGCTAGATCCTTGGACATTTTCTGGATTTCTACTGCACCAAGCGAGTGGTAATACTTTCAGCACACTGCTTATCTGCTACATATTCTGGACTCTGGATCCCTAGATGGAAAGTAGGATTTAAACACCATCTTTACTGTGTATGAGTTTTTTTTAAAGGATTTGGAGTTTTATTTTTACATGATATTAATAAACTGTGTTGCACTTTCTCTGCTTGGTTTGTATCTTTGAAGATACGTTACTGTGATCACTGCTGTTGGATACAAAGTTTACATAGAATACTCCTAATTTCCTAAACCACCACTGTGGAGGTGGAAATCATACACTTTTACCTCAATACCCAGCTTCCCCACAAACACTGATTTGGGGCTATTGCACAGCGCTGACATTTATCTACTTTTGGACATGTGGACATATGCTGACTGGTTCCTCCTTTGTACAGCCACACTCTAGCAAGAGATACAAGATTGCACACTATATTTTATGCTTAACAGACCATGTCATATACTTAATCTCCTGTCCTTGTGGTCTTTTCTACATAGGCAAAACGCACTTACCTCTCAGGGACAGAATCAGAGGTCACAGGTCGGCCATCATGACATCATTTAGGGATAGGAAAACAGAAAAAACAGTGGTGAAACATTTTCTGGAATTCAATCACAGATTACCTACTCTTAAATTCATCACCATAGATGTGATACCCGTTCTGACCAGAGGTGGAGACCGTTCCATATTATTGCTACAGAAAGAAACCTTTTGGATAAAACAGTTGGATACTATAAATCCTAAAGCCCTGAACGTGTACATATTGTTCAGTCGTTTTTGGATGTTCGTTAATTTAGCATTGTTCATTTAGCATTGTTTAGAAATAGGGAGCCTAGAGTATGGTAGCTTCAATGCAAAGTATATACAGATATATGGTTCATCGTTTATATTTGTTTGTATTTAACAGCTAGATTGTATCTTTTCACGGAAGATTAGGAATATGACATATGGCAATATGCTTTTAGGTTTATAATTTATGCCGGTATTTAATAGTTAGTTTGCATATGTCTATGGCAGTTCAGGGATATGATATATGGCTATTGAAGTTATGTTGATGGGGTTATACGTTTATCTATGCTTATAATGCTTATTCCTGTATTTGATTGCCTGTATTTGATTGAAAGAGGACAGATTGGCAGAGGGCAGATTGTCAGATTCACTCGCATTAGGGTCACACACATTTTTTCAGGTCTGTTTCTTATTTTATTATATTTTTTTTATTATTGGGCATGGATATTCACATTTTTACATTATTATATATATTTTTTCAGCACATATTTTGTTCACACAGACCTGCTTCCTTTATTAGATATCTATTCGGGTCTCTTCTACTATACAAAATTTCTAGAAACATTTTTTATTACACATTCTTTGCACGCCACATACACATTTTTTGTTTCTAGGCAATCTCTTCCATACCCTCTGGTTTAATATATGTCACCATATATTCCCTATTGTTGTTTACGTATCTATGTGCCATTCTTATGATCTATACTAACATCTTTACTATCTCCTCCATGTAGTACGCATGTCACCGAAGGTGGTGTATTGTTTCTATGGAAACTTATGTTTATTCTCATCATTTTGCACGTTCACGCACGTATTACGTCGGTACGCACGCCAGATTATGGGTACACGTCACCATGCATGCGCACAGGCAGCCAACACTGCACGGCAAATGGGAATCACGTTACATAGATGGGGTAAGTTATACATTTAATGTTTAGTATATATTTGCACTGTATGACACTGTCATTATCTTGATAAAGACCCTGAAGGGTCAAAACGTTGATGTATTAGTGGTGATAATTTTTTTAATAGAATTGGAAAACCAAGAGAGTGTTCCTGTCTTTACTTTGTTTATATGCCCTGCTTGGCTTGGAAGCACCTGGGTAAAGTTACTTTTTTTACACCTTTGGGGTTGAGTGCCAGAGCCTGGACATTATATATATATATATATATATATATATATATATATATATATATATATATATATTCCCCTTTTCACAATCTCAAAGTTTAAACTCTGGGTATTTCTGAACATTTGGTTATCTATAGGATCACTCCTTCCTATTCCTCCTTTGGGTATAATATTTCACATTTTGATGACTCTCATAGTCTGATACTATATGTATAGTTTTTATGAGATATGTGCCCATGTGAACAAGTGCAACATGAATTGTTTTTACATGGATGCTCTGCAGGTGAGTAACCGTTACATTACATTATGATAGTATCTTTTGGTAATAACCATTGTGTAACTTGAGAAGATAATTGATACATTTCTATCCGTGGGAGAATCACCAGCTTGATCAGTGCTCGTTTGATATCCATCCAAATCTGTGTCTATTTTTTGTTTGTAGCCTATTAGCATTAATTATCCCGTTTACAGTATTATGGACCGTCTGGTCCTTTGTAATTCATGTCCTCGTCCCCGGTATGTGAAGTGTAAGCTTAGGATGCATTCATTCCCGGCTACAGCCGTCTTTGGCTGGCTGGGGATGATTGCCCCGGCAGTTATTTCTGCAGAATGGTAGAATTTGGGTGGCGGTATGCGCTCCAGCTGTTGCCATGGAAGCGGTGTGGAATCCAGGTGGTCCGCCTCCAGCACTCGTTCGGTAATTGAAGCTTGAGACTCACAGCCACGTGGACTCCTCGGCCTGGTTAGCATTTCTCTCCACACATATGTTGGGGTTAAAGGATCACTATAGTGTCAGGAAAACAAATCGGTTTTCCTGACACTATAGTACCCTGAGGGTGCCCCCACCCTCAGGGTCCTCTCCCGTGCTGCTGAATGGGTTAAAACCCCTTCAGTTACTCACCTTCTTCCACCGCTGGGCTCCCTTACCTCTCCTCCCCCGCCGACATCAGCTCCCCTGTCTGACGTCAGCGGAGCCGAATGCGCATGTGCAGCAGTGCTCTGAAACTGCTATGTTTACAGCAGGCAGGGTTAACCCTAGAGGGACCTGGCACCCAGACCACTTCATTGAGCTGAAGTGGTCTGGGTGACTATAGTGTCCCTTTAAGTATATCATTTTAATGTTTGTCTTACACTATATATTGTTCTTGTAATCAATTGTATTTGTTTGCCATCCTGATGAAAACTCCAGAGGGAGCTGAAACATCATATGTTTTATTTTTTTTAACATTATGAATTAAAAGTTAAATGTTATACTTGTAAATAAGGCCTTGGAGTGCCGTCACACACACATATATATTTATATTATGTATATATTTTGAAGCACACTGATTGTAACATTTTTGTGTCCTTTTATGTAATTTTAAATCAGTTCCCAAATCAGAATCATGGTACTGAAATTCTGCCAAGCCGAACT